>NC_052313.1:10283341-10583341 GCF_016432855.1 Salvelinus namaycush | reverse complement strand
TGGGTTCACCGTGGAGATCTCCGCTCCCGCCTGCAGGGGGAGACACATGGTGGAGGAGTCAGTCAAGGGAAGAAACACAATCACACAAAAATCACACCAAACGAGGTGCAGACTCACCCACCCACCCACTCACCCACTCACTCACTCACTCACTCACTCACTCACTCACTCACTCACTCACTCACTCACTCACTCACTCACTCACTCACTCACTCACTCACTCACTCACTCCGTGTTTGACGGTCTTGGCAGCGTGAGCGGCCTTCTTCTTGGCATCGTAATGCTGCAGAATATCAATGACCGCCATGAAGTACACTTCCTTCCTAGGAGCACCTGAACACACAGACACACAGGATTATCCCTGCACCTACTTCCTAGGAACACCTGAACACAGGATTATCCCTACACCTACTTCCTAGGAACACCTGAACACACAGGAATATCCCTGCACCTACTGCCTAGAAACACCTGAACACAGGATTATCCCTACACCTTCTTCCTAGAAGCACCTGAACACAGGATTATCCCTACACCTACTTCCTATAAACACCTGAACACACAGGATTATCCCTACACCTCCTTCCTAGGAGCACCTGAACACACAGGATTATCCCTACACCTACTGCCTAGAAACACCTGAACACACAGGATTATCCCTACACCTACTGCCTAGAAACACCTGAACACAGGATTATCCCTACACCTACTTCCAAGGAACACCTGAACACACAGGATTATCCCTACACCTACTTCCTAGGAACACCTGAACACAGGATTATCCCTACACCTACTTCCTAGAAACACCTGAACACACAGGATTATCCCTACACCTACTTCCTAGGAACACCTGAACACACAGGATTATCCCTGCACCTACTGCCTAGAAGCACCTGGACACAGGATTATCCCTACACCTACTTCCTAGGAACACCTGAACACACAGGATTATCCCTACACCTACTGCCTAGAAAAACCTGAACACACAGGATTATCCCTACACCTACTTCCTAGGAACACCTGAACACACATGATTATCCCTACACCTACTGCCTAGAAACACCTGAACACACAGGATTATCCATACACCTACTTCCTAGGAACACCTGAACACACAGGATTATCCCTACACCTACTGCCTAGAAACACCTGAACACAGGATTATCCCTACACCTACTTCCTAGGAACACCTGAACACACAGGATTATCCCTACACCTACTGCCTAGAAACACCTGAACACAGGATTATCCCTACACCTACTTCCAAGGAACACCTGAACACACAGGATTATCCCTACACCTACTTCCTAGGAACACCTGAACACAGGATTATCCCTACACCTACTTCCTAGGAACACCTGAACACACAGGATTATCCCTGCACCTACTGCCTAGAAACACCTGAACACACAGGATTATCCCTACACCTACTTCCTAGAAACACCTGAACACACAGGATTATCCCTACACCTTCTTCCTAGAAACACCTGAACACACAGGATTATCCCTACACCTACTGCCTAGAAACACCTGAACACACAGGATTATCCCTACACCTACTTCCTAGGAACACCTGAACACACAGGATTATCCCTACACCTACTGCCTAGAAACACCTGAACACAGGATTATCCCTACACCTACTTCCTAGGAACACCTGAACACACAGGATTATCCCTGCACCTACTGCCTAGAAACACCTGAACACACAGGATTATCCCTACACCTACTTCCTAGAAACACCTGAACACACAGGATTATCCCTACACCTTCTTCCTAGAAACACCTGAACACACAGGATTATCCCTACACCTTCTTCCTAGAAACACCTGAACACACAGGATTATCCCTACACCTACTTCCTAGGAACACCTGAACACACAGGATTATCCCTACACCTACTGCCTAGAAACACCTGCACACACAGGATTATCCCTACACCTACTTCCTAGGAACACCTGAACACACAGGATTATCCCTACACCTACTTCCTAGAAACACCTGAACACAGGATTATCCCTACACCTACTTCCTAGGAACACCTGAACACACAGGATTATCCCTAGATCTGTAATGACATAACACAAGGGATACCGGAGAGCTACAAGGACTGTCATCTATACTGTTGATCTAGTTGGTATTTCTCACCATCTCCTGAACCCCTCCCTCTCCACTCACCGTCATTGCTCTTGATGGCATAGACGTCTATGGTGGGGTCAAACTCCCCGGGGGACAGGGGCTTGGTGCTGTCCAGGGTGTTACTGGGGGAGTCAGGGGGAGTGCCAATCCCTCCGTCACTCTCCCCCTCATCGTCCCCCTCGTTGTCCTCACTCTCCACCTCCTCCTGCTCAGCCCGCTCCACGTCATGGATCCCCACCAGCAGACTGTAGTCCATCAGCTTCAACTGGGCCAGGAACTGGAGAGAGGGAGGGGTGGGGGAGGGAGGGAGAGAGAGAGGGAGAGAGGGAGAGAGGGAGAGAGGGAGAAGAACATTTGTTGAGGGAGACCGGATTAATCCAGACCCAATTATTAACTCAACACACACACACACACACACACACACACACACACACACACACACACACACACACACACACACACACACACACACACACACACACACACACACACACACACACACACACACACCTCCACGTCTTTACGTAGCTTCTCCAGGAACATCTTCTTGTTGTCGTCGTCGATGCAGATCTTCTGTCCATCATTGACGAAGTCGTTGTCCTTGTAGGTGGGCAGCTCCTTGGCCTGACGCCCCACACAGAAACACAGTCAGGACAGCAGAGGAAACACCTGGACTCTACAGCTATTCACACTAATAAGAAAAAGTACCAGGATTTACACTCTTTAAAATGACCCTCTGACTCATTGAATAAATTGATATGAATCCTGTTTTTCTGTGACACCCTCATAGCAGCAGTTTGAAACAGACAGTGGGAGCTCTATGGGGCTTGTGAGTTTCCATTGGGTCATCTGGCTGCAGTACCATGTGTGACCTGGGGTCTGTGCGAGGGCGCTTGTGTGTAATGTGAGTCAGGAGGGGGCATTATTATGTGGTACTGAGGAAGGAGTGAGCAGGAAATGAGGTCACAGCAGCAGCTCAGCTCAGGGAGCTGACAGAAGCAATTCTACAGCAGCACCAGGAAATGAGCCACACACACTGAGCCAAGATCTAACACACAGAAATGGATACACACATAGAATAGTCACAGATGGACACAAATACACACACAGCAACAAACACACAGACCACAACCAATGCTGCCAAGGCCAAGGCACCCTTGCACACTCAAATGGGTGAATGTTGTAATAATGTGGAGTCAGAAGGAAGAGACACTAGTACCAGCTACAGATATCATCCTGAAAACAATATCCATTCCATATATCCATCCACCCATTCTGTCCATGCATCCTTAATCTCTCCCATCTTCCTGATCAACCCTCTAATAGGGCAATTATCAGTTCAGGTCAGTACAGACAAGCCCATACAAGCAGTATAACACGTACTGCACGTAATGGTTCACAGGTAGACTGGGTGACATGGTAGAGAAGCAGAACAGATGAAGTAGGATGCAAACAGCCAAGAAAGAGAGAGGGGGGGGGGTAGAGAGAGAGAGAGGGGGGGGTAGAGAGAGAGAGACAAAGAGAGAGAAAGAGAGGGGGTAGAGAGAGAGAGAGGGGGGGGTAGAGAGAGAGAAAGAGAGGGGGTAGAGAGAGAGAGAAAGAGAGTGGGTAGAGAGAGAGAGAAAGAGAGGGGGTAGAGAGAGAGAGAGAAAGAGAGGGGGGAGAGAGAGAGAGAGAAAGAGAGGGGGTAGAGAGAGAGAGAGAAAGAGAGGGGGTAGAGAGAGAGAGAGAAAGAGAGGGGGTAGAGAGAGAGAGAGAAAGAGAGGGGGTAGAGAGAGAGAGAGAAAGAGAGGGGGTAGAGAGAGAGAGAAAGAGAGGGGGTAGAGAGAGAGAGAAAGAGAGGGGGTAGAGAGAGAAAGAGAGAGACAGGGAGAGAGAAAGAGAGGAGGTAGAGAGAGAGAGAGAAATAGAGGGGGTAGAGAGAGAGAGAGAAATAGAGGGGGTAGAGAGAGAGAGAGAGGGGGGGGGGGGGAGAGAGAAAGAGAGGGGGTAGAGAGAGAAAGAGAGAGGGGTTGGAGAGAGAAAGAGAGGTCAGAGAAAGAGAGAGACAGACAGAGATAGATTATTGGCCCAGTGCACAAGGTCTTCAGTCAGGTGACCGGAGTCAGTTTTGGAATGGCATTATCATATAACTACAGGAAGTTTGTGACACATCGGATGTGACTGACGTCGCTCGACAGTGAATCCGCCTCAGCTTGGGGAGAGAGAGAACAGGAGAACTGCACCAGATCACCAACTGGAGTATCACAAAATACACAGCACAACCTCCAGGTAAATAAAACCAGCCCGTGTGGCTCAGCTGTGGGTACGATTCCCATGGGGGAAAATGGATGCACTCACTACTGTAAGTCACTCTGGATAAGAGTGTCTGCTAAATGACTACTGGAGTGTGATTAGTAGTGATTAGTAGTCAGGAAGGAGAGGCCTGGTGGTGCTCTGGTCTGGGCATGCTCAGACAACAGCTGTCCCAACCAGCCTCTCAGCCACGCACAGACCGAACGGTCATCCGTGTCAGCCACGCACAGACCGAACGGTCATCCGTGTCAGCTACGCACAGACCGAACGGTCATCCGTGTCAGCCACGCACAGACCGAACGGTCATCCGTGTCAGCTACGCACAGACCGAACGGTCATCCGTGTCAGCTACGCACAGACCGAACGGTCATCCGTGTCAGCTACGCACAGACCGAACGGTCATCCGTGTCAGCTACGCACAGACCGAACGGTCATCCATGTCAGCTACGCACAGACCGAACGGTCATCCGTGTCAGCTACACACAGACTGTGTCTGTGAAAATACTTTAAGCCAGGAGGTGTACTAAATTAGGGGATAGGGTGGCACTTCAGATGCACACTCACACACACTCACTGAGGTACAGCATTTCGATTTTTTATTTATTTAACCTTTATTTAACTAGGCAAGTCAGTTAAGAACAAATTCTTATTTACAATGACGGCCTAGGAACAGTGGGTTAACTGCCTTTTTCAGGGGCCTAATGACAGATTTTTACCTTGTCAGCTCGGGGATTCCATCCAGCAACCTTTCGGTTACTGGCTCAACACTAACCACTAGGCTACCTGCCGCCCCAAAATATACTGTCATAAGTGTGTGTTTATGAGAGGAATGGGAAGTGAAAGTGATTGGTTGAGAGTCAATAGCCATAAAGGAAAAGGGCAGCAGTATGAAAACCAGGTCCATCCTGCTCTTTACTAGGAACCCTGGAGCCGTCTTTACATGAATCTGAAGAAAGCTATGAAAATAAAATGATACAATTGATCTGATATATTGAGTATGACTGGCCTTGGTTCTACAATACGATTGAGTAGAGACAGAGGGCGCGAGAGACAGAGAGAGTGCGAGAGAGAGACAGAGAGAGTGCGAGAGAGAGACAGAGAGAGTGCGAGAGAGAGACAGAGAGAGTGCGAGAGAGAGACAGAGAGAGTGCGAGAGAGAGACAGAGAGAGTGCGAGAGAGAGACAGAGAGAGTGCGAGAGAGAGACAGAGAGAGTGCGAGAGAGAGAGAGAGTGCGAGAGAGAGAGAGAGAGAGAGTGCGCGAGAGACAGAGAGAGCGCGAGAGACAGAGAGAGCGCCATAGACAGAGAGAGCGCGATAGACAGAGAGAGCGCGATAGACAGAGAGAGCGCGATAGACAGAGAGAGCGCGATAGACAGAGAGAGCGCGACAGACAGAGAGAGCGCGACAGACAGAGAGAGCGCGACAGACAGAGAGAGCGCGACAGACAGAGAGAGCGCGACAGACAGACAGAGAGCCATAGACCGAGACAGAGAGCCATAGACCGCGACAGAGCCAGAGAGCGCGACAGAGCCAGAGAGCGCGACAGAGCCAGAGAGCGCGACAGAGCCAGAGAGCGCGACAGAGCCAGAGAGCGCGACAGAGCCAGAGAGCGCGACAGAGCCAGAGAGCGCGACAGAGCCAGAGAGCGCGACAGAGCCAGAGAGCGCGACAGAGCCAGAGAGCGCGACAGAGCCAGAGAGCGCGACAGAGCCAGAGAGCGCGACAGAGCCAGAGAGCGCGACAGAGCCAGAGAGCGCGACAGAGCCAGAGAGCGCGACAGAGCCAGAGAGCGCGACAGAGCCAGAGAGCGCGACAGAGCCAGAGAGCGCGACAGAGCCAGAGAGCGCGACAGAGCCAGAGAGCGCGACAGAGACAGAGAGCGCGACAGAGACAGAGAGCGCGACAGAGACAGAGAGCGCGACAGAGACAGAGAGCGCGACAGAGACAGAGAGCGCGACAGAGACAGAGAGCGCGAGAAAGAGAGAGCGCGAGAAAGAGAGAGCGCGAGACAGACACAGACAGAGCGACAGACAGAGAGAGAGCGAGCGAGTGACAGACAGACAGAGCGAGAGAGCGAGCGAGCGAGCGACAGACAGACAGAGCGAGAGAGCGAGCGAGCGAGCGAGCGACAGACAGACAGAGCGAGAGAGCGAGCGAGCGACAGACAGACAGAGCGAGAGAGCGAGCGAGCGACAGACAGACAGAGCGAGAGAGCGAGCGAGCGACAGACAGACAGAGCGAGAGAGCGAGCGACAGACAGACAGAGCGAGAGAGCGAGCGAGCGAGCGAGCGACAAACAGACAGAGCGAGAGAGCGAGCGAGCGAGCGACAAACAGACAGAGCGAGAGAGCGAGCGAGCGAGCGACAGACAGACAGAGCGAGAGAGCGAGTGACAGACAGAGCGAGAGAGCGCGACAGACAGAGCGAGACAGAGCGACAGACAGAGCGAGACAGAGCGACAGACAGAGCGAGACAGAGCGACAGACAGAGCGAGACAGAGCGACAGACAGAGCGAGACAGAGCGACAGACAGAGCGAGACAGAGCGACAGACAGAGCGAGACAGAGCGACAGACAGAGCGAGACAGAGCGAGACAGAGCGAGACAGAGCGAGACAGAGCGAGACAGAGCGAGACAGAGCGACAGACAGAGCGACAGACAGAGCGAGACAGAGCGACAGACAGAGCGACAGACAGAGCGACAGACAGAGCGACAGACAGAGCGAGACAGAGCGAGACAGAGCGACAGACAGAGCGACAGACAGAGCGACAGACAGAGCGACAGACAGAGCGAGACAGAGCGACAGACAGAGCGAGAGAGAGCGACAGACAGAGCGAGAGAGAGCGACAGACAGAGCGAGACAGAGCGACAGACAGAGCGAGACAGAGCGACAGACAGAGCGAGACAGAGCGACAGACAGAGCGAGACAGAGAGTGAGCGCACGAGACAGAGAGTGAGCGCACGAGACAGAGAGTGAGCGCACGAGACAGAGAGTGAGCGCACGAGACAGAGAGTGAGCGCACGAGACAGAGAGTGAGCGCACGAGACAGAGAGTGAGCGCACGAGACAGAGAGTGAGCGCACGAGACAGAGAGTGAGCGCACGAGACAGAGAGTGAGCGCACGAGACAGAGAGTGAGCGCAAGAGACAGAGAGTGAGCGCAAGAGACAGAGAGTGAGCGCAAGAGACAGACAGAGAGACAGAGAGCGATATATATATAGAGAGAGATAGAGAGATATAGATATAGAGAGATACAGTTGAAGTCGGAAGTTTACATACACTTTAGCCAAATACATTTAAACTGAGTTTTTCACAATTCCTGACATTTAATCCTAGTAAATATTCCCTGTCTTAGTTCGGATCACCACTTTATTTTAAGAATGTGAAATGTCAGAATAATAGTAGAAAGAATGATTTATTTCATCTTTTATTTCTTTCATCACATTCCCTGTGGGTCAGAAGTTTATATACACTCAATTAGTATTTGGTAGCATTGCCTTTAAATTCTTTAACTTGGGTCAAACATGTTGGGCAGCCTTCCACAAGCTTCCCACAATAAGTTGGGTGCATTTTGGCCCATTCGTCCTGACAGAGCTGGTGTAACCGAGTCAGGTTTGTAGGCCTCCTTGCTCGCACAGGCTTTTTCAGTTCTGCCCACACATTTTCTATGTGATTGATGTCAGGGCTTTGTGCTGGCCACTCCAATACCTTGACTCTGTTGTCCTTAAGCCATTTTGCCACAACTTTGGAAGTATGCTTGGGGTCATTGTCCATTTGGAAGACCCATTTGCGACCAAGCTTTAACTTCCTGACTGATGTCTTGAGATGTTGCTTCAATATATCCACATAATTTTCCAACCTCATGATGCCATCTATTTTGTGCTTCACAGTTGGGATGGTGTTCTTCGGCTTGCAAGCCTCCCCCTTTTTCCTCCAAACATAACGATGGTCATTATGGCCAAACAGTTCTATTTTTGTTTCATCAGACCAGAGGACATTTCTCCAAAAAGTATGATCGTTGTCCCCATGTAGTCTGGCTTTTTTTAATGGTGGTTTTGGAGCAGTGGCTTCTTCCTTGCTGAGCGGCCTTTCAGGTTATGTCGATATAGTACTCGTTTTACTGTGGATATAGATACTGTTGTACCTGTTTCCTCCAGCATCTTCACAAGGTCCTTTGCTGTTGTTCTGGGATTGATTTGCACTTTTCGCACCAAAGTACGTTCATCTCTAGGAGACGATGAACGAGTCTCCTTCCTGAGCGGTATGACGGCTGCGTGGTCTAATGGTGTTTATACTTGCGTACTATTGTTTGTACAGATGAACGTGGTACCTTCAGGCGTTTGATGAACCAAGGATGAACCAGACTTGTGGAGGTCTTGGCTGATTTCTTTTGATTTTCCCATGATGTCAAGCAAAGAGGCACTGAGTTTGAAGGTAGGCATTGAAATACATCCACAGGTCACCTCCAATTGACTAAAATGATGTCAATTAGCCTATCAGAAGCTTCTAAAGCCATGACATCATTTTCTGGAATTTTCCAAGCTGTTTAAAGGCACAGTCAACTTTGTGTATGTAAACTTCTGACCCACTGGAATTGTGATACAGTGAATTATAATTGAAATAATCTGTCTGTAAACAACTATTGGAAAAATGACTTGTGTCATGCACAAAGTAGATGTCCTAACCGACTTGCCAAAACTATAGTTTGTTAACAAGAAATTTGTGGAGTTGTTGAAAAACAAGTTTTAATGACACCAACCTAAGTGTATGTAAACTTCCGACTTCAACTGTATATAGATATAGATAGATATAGATAGATATAGCATGCCTGGCCTTGTTCCTTACGTCTCTTACGTGTTTCATGGCGCAGTAAAAGCGCGTGGCGATCCGCAGCGTTTGCAGCCTTTGCTGAACGTTAGATTTGGGCCGCGGAGGCGCATCCTCAGGAGGGCGTGGCTGCTGGAAGAGGGGAGCGAGGGGGGGATGGAGGAGGAGGAGAGAGCCGGGGAAAGGAAGGAAGGAAGTTGAAAGGAAAGTGTTTAAGAAATACAAACTGTATTAGTTTAGTTTAAAGCGCGGCAAGGAGAGAGAGCTTCTGAAAGAGTGTACAGCCTGGCAAGTGCTGCTGGAAAAGCAGAGGTCGCAGGTTCAATTCCCACAGGGATCACATACAATCTAAATTGTATTCTGTCACTGAACCGCAAGTGGCTTTGGATCAAAGCGTCTGCTAAGTGGAATATATTTGAAGTGACATCATGTCTCAACATTCTAGCTCGAATGGCAGAGTATTCAACACATGAAGCTATGTCAATCAAATCTGTCAAATAAAAACCCAGGTTGGATGTGAGGACAGCAGGACGTGAGTCCACAGCACAGTGAGGTTGGCCAGGGTGTTGGAGAAACAAGCCTGGAGACGCAGGAGCATGCAGAAAACATGCATGAGAGAGCGAGAGAAGGGGCATGCAGAAAACATGCATGAGAGAGCGAGAGAAGGAGCATGCAGAAAACATGCATGAGAGAGCGAGAGAAGGGGCATGCAGAAAACATGCATGAGAGAGCGAGAGAAGGAGCATGCAGAAAACATGCATGAGAGAGCGAGAGAAGGGGCATGCAGAAAACATGCATGAGAGAGCGAGAGAAGGGGCATGCAGAAAACATGCATGAGAGAGCGAGAGAAGGGGCATGCAGAAAACATGCATGAGAGAGCGAGAGAAGGGGCATGCAGAAAACATGCATGAGAGAGCGAGAGAAGGGGCATGCAGAAAACATGCATGAGAGAGCGAGAGAAGGGGCATGCAGAAAACATGCATGAGAGAGCGAGAGAAGGGGCATGCAGAAAACATGCATGAGAGAGCGAGAGAAGGAGCATGCAGAAAACATGCATGAGAGAGCGAGAGAAGGAGCATGCAGAAAACATGCATGAGAGAGCGAGAGAAGGAGCATGCAGAAAACATGCATGAGAGAGCGAGAGAAGGGGCATGCAGAAAACATGCATGAGAGAGCGAGAGAAGGAGCATGCCGAAAACATGCATGAGAGAGCGAGAGAAGGGGCATGCAGAAAACATGCATGAGAGAGCGAGAGAAGGAGCATGCAGCCAGCCAAGAGCGCTTGTTGTTTTTGTGTGAAACACCACACACACACACACCGTACCGCCGTTACACACACACATTACGCCAGCTAACAGACACCAGCTCCACCGTACCTTCATTCACCCCTCCAGTATTTCTGAATACACAGCACGGATACATCTGTCACAACTTAGACTGGAATTACACAACCTAACCTCAGAATGTAGAACATGTGTGTTTCTAAAGCCAGTCTGAACATGAGCGTGAACATACACACGCGTGACCCCACTCAACATACATATACTCAGCACACACGCGTGACCCCACTCAACATACATATACTCAGCACACACGCGTGACCCCACTCAACATACATATACTCAGCACACACGCGTGACCCCACTCAACATACATATACTCAGCACACACGCGTGACCCCACTCAACATACATATACTCAGCACACACGCGTGACCCCACTCAACATACATATACTCAGCACACACGCGCGACTCAAAACGCGGGCGACACCCCCACTCAACGCGCGCACGGGCGACACCCCCACTCAACGCGGGCGACACCCCCACTCAACGCGCGCGCGGGCGACACCCCCACTCAACGCGGGCGACACCCCCACTCAACGCGGGCGACACCCCCACTCAACGCGGGCGACACCCCCACTCAACGCGGGCGACACCCCCACTCAACGCGGGCGACACCCCCACTCAACGCGGGCGACACCCCCACTCAACGCGGGCGACACCCCCACTCAACGCGGGCGACACCCCCACTCAACGCGGGCGACACCCCCACTCAACGCGGGCGACACCCCTACTCAACGCGGGCGCGACACATAAATACATTTCAATCCATATTTTTTTTTAAATGTATTTCCCATATATGTCTGGGCACACCTACTCATTCAAGGGGTTTCTTTATTTGTTTGTTCTGCATTGTGGAGTAGGGGTGAAGACAACAAACCTGTGAAATAACACACATGGAATCATGTGGTGGCCAAAAGAGTGTTACATATCAAAATATCTTTCATGTTTTGGGTTCTTCGGAGTGGCCGCCCTTTGCCTTGGTGACAGCTTTGCACGCTCTTGGCATTCTCTCAACCGTTGAGTGTGGCGCGACCCCACACACACACACACACACACACACACACACACACACACACACACACCACACACACACACACACACACACACACACACACACACACACACACGACTTCACTCAATGTGAGAAGGTGTTTAATGTAATGGAGCCGTGATGGTGGCTGGCCATAGCATGCTGTTTACAGATTGATGTTCACGCGTGTGTGTTTGTGTACATTATATGTCAAACTGTTAGGACAAACCAGTGCATAACGTGAAGGCCTGGGTAAAAGCAGCAGCAGGTTATTGTGGTCGTAGTTGCTGAACAAGTCCTTCCACATCATGGCTAGTGTTACCGCTGACCTGGCAGCAGTAATCATCTGCCTCTCCATGTAACTGCTGCTTCTGCTGTTACACCCGGCCCAGATTCTACTGTCGCCAGGGGAGTCTTTCACACACCTACCTACCTCTAACAGAAAAACACACCTCTCTCTCTCTCCACCACACACACACACACAGAGTCCAAATGCAGTATGCTGCAAAGTTCACAGTCTCACACGCCAGTTCACATCACACTCAGGTGACACTCAGAATCCTTTCCACACTGCAGGTTAAGTTCCTGCCGACAGGAAAGGTTGCAGCATCACAAAGCCTGTGGTCTGTTTGTACAACTACCATTAGCTGAATCAGAGCCATGTCCTTCAAATGTATGACTATGGGCTGATTCATTCATTCACTCCCACTCAGAGAAAGTCTGCTCTCATTACCAGAAAACCACCTCATACAACAAACAGCATCTGATCAAATAATCCAGCAATGTAAACACACACACACACACACACACACACACACACACACACACACACACACACACACCAAGCAGGGTACGCAATGGTACTGCTGTGGCAGTAGTAAAGTGATGGAGCAAACTGGACTGAAGACACAGAGCATGCAACAGTATGGGGGAGTGTAACGGGCAGGTAGCGGGGGTGTAACGGGCAGGTGGGGGGGGGTGTAACGGGCAGGTTGGGGGAGGGGTGGGGTGTAATGGGCAGGTACAGGGGGAGTGTAACGGGCAGGTGGGGGGGGTGGGGTGTAACGGGCAGGTAGCGGGTGTAACGGGCAGGTAGCGGGGGAGTGTAACGGGCAGGTGGGGGGTGTGTGTAACGGGCAGGTGGGGGCAGGGGTCTTAACAGAAAAGGGTAGATGGTTTGAATACCCCCCATGTAGTTGAAGACAGAATGGCAGGTCAGGTAGGTAATGGACAGAAGTGGTGTTGGTTTAAATCACCAGGTCTGAACACACAGCTCCCTCCCTCCACATGGTTGTATAGGACAGGGAGTGGCCAGGAATCAGAATCCATACTCAGTGTCTATATAAATACATTAAACACACCATGTATAGGTCCAGAGCTGGTTGTGTGTGTGTGAATGACTGTACCTTCTCCTTGTCGCTGGCCTCCCTGGCCACAGTGGAGCCCTGACAGACAGAAAGATGGCAGGCATTTTATTATTGATTTCCTTTTGTAAGCCTGTAACCCCTCCCTCCACGCCTCCTCCTTCCTTCCTTCCCTCCCTCCACCTACCTTCAGATCATATTTTTTGTAGACGGGGAGGCGGTGGGAGAAGATGTTCCTGGTGACGATCATGTAGGTCTCGTCTCCGTCCACCGTGAGGCGATACATCCCCAGGAACTGAGGCAGCAGCGTGTTGCCATGACACTCCACTATGAACTAGGAGGGGGGGGGGGGAAACTCACTTTGGTACTTCTATAGGCTTGTGTGTGTGTGTGTGTGTGTGTGTGTGTGCCTCTACCTGGTGGTACTTCTTGAGGATGTTGTGTGTGTGTGTGTGTGTGTGTGTGTGTGCCTCTACCTGGTGGTACTTCTTGAGGATGTTGTGTGTGTGTGTGTGTGTGTGTGTGTGTGTGTGTGTGTGTGTGTGTGTGTGTGTGTGTGTGTGCACGTGCGCCTCTACCTGGTGGTACTTCTTGAGGATGTTGTGCATCTCAGCCACATCCTCGCTGGTGATGGTTTTGATGACGTAGTGTTTGTCGTAGGTGGTGTGAAAGCGAGCGCCAGTCCGACCCTGAGCATCACTGTTCAACGGAGCCGCACGGGTCAGGGAGTTCTACAGGAAGAGAAGAGTCAATCACTCATTTCTAGAAACATATGAAACAGTGTTTGAATCTACAGAGAATGAGAGAGAGGAGAGAGAATGAGAGAGAGAGAGAGAGAATGAGCGAGAGAGAGAGAGAATGAGCGAGAGAGAGAGAGAATGAGAGAGAATGAGAGAGAATGAGCGAGAGAGAATGAGCGAGAGAGAATGAGCGAGAGAGAATGAGCGAGAGAGAATGAGCGAGAGAGAATGAGCGAGAGAGAATGAGCGAGAGCGAGAGAGAATGAGCGAGAGGATGAGAGAATGAGCGAGAGGATGAGAGGATGAGCGAGAGGATGAGCGAGAGGATGAGCGAGAGAGAATGAGCGAGAGCGAGAATGAGCGAGAGCGAGAATGAGCGAGAGCGAGAATGAGCGAGAGCGAGAATGAGCGAGAGCGAGAATGAGCGAGAATGAGCGAGAGCGAGAATGAGCGAGAGCGAGAATGAGCGAGAGCGAGAATGAGCGAGAGCGAGAATGAGCGGGAGAGAATGAGCGGGAGAGAATGAGCGGGAGAGAATGAGCGAGAGAGAATGAGCGAGAGAGAATGAGCGAGAGAGAATGAGCGAGAGAGAATGAGCGAGAGCGAATGAGCGAGAGCGAATGAGCGAGAGCGAATGAGCGAGAGAGAATGAGCGAGAGAGAATGAGCGAGAGAGAATGAGCGAGAGAGAATGAGCGAGAGAGAATGAGCGAGAGAGAATGAGCGAAAGCGAATGAGCGAGAGAGAATGAGCGAGAGAGAATGAGCGAAAGAGAATGAGAGAAAGAGAGAGACAGACAGAGAAAGAAAGAGAGAGAGACAGACAGACAGACAGAGAGAGACAGACAGAAAGAGAGAGAGAGACAGACAGAAAGAGAGAGAGAGACAGACAGAAAGAGAGAGAGAGACAGACAGAAAGAGAGAGAGAGACAGACAGAAAGAGAGAGAGAGACAGACAGAAAGAGAGAGAGAGAGACAGACAGAGAGAGAGAGACAGACAGAGAGAGAGAGACAGACAGAGAGAGAGAGACAGACAGACAGACAGACAGAGACAGACAGAAAGAGAGAGAGAGACAGACAGACAGACAGAGAGACAGACAGACAGAGAGAGAGAGACAGACAGAAAGAGAGAGGGAGGGAGGAAAGAGAGAAGATGGAGAGAGAGACAGACAGAAAGAGAGAGGAGGTGGACTGTGTGAGTATCAGAGACAGCTGAAGTCAGGTAGGCCTCCAATCCCTCTACTGCACCCTCCAATTGCCCAGCCCTACACCGGCGCCACCGTGTGTGACGACAAACACCTCTCCTTCCCCTGAGGTTGTGGCCCCCCTGCCCCCCCCCTGCCCCTGGCACACAGCTGATGCCCTCCAGAACCACCCCACCCTTCCTAGCCCCCTCCATGTCTGGTTGTCTTTCCACCTCCACTGAAATATAAACATGACACAGAGACAGCTGCAGAGGACCAGAACCAATGACCTATCATGCCAACACAGAACACAGCGAGAGAGACAGAAACCGAGAGAGAGAAACAAGACAGAAAGGAGAGAAAGTTGTTGATAAGATATGAAAGAAAGGGCAAGATTTGGGAGAAAAACAGAGTGGGAGAGGGAGTGAGATGTTCACTCTGTGTGTACCTGGAAATCTTGGTCATCGATGACAAACCTCTCTCTGAGGTTCCGGAACACCAGAGGACAGTACTCCTTAAACTTGAAATGGCTCGGCATGTTCTCCCTGCACACACATACATTTAACATTAGATAGCATTTACCTTAGGACCAGGAGTTCCCAAACTGGTGTGGCCCTCGACCCCAACATGTAAAAAAAATAAGTTATGTAATCAACAGCCAATGTTGAGACTATGACAGTCTATTACAAATCAGTCTGAAGGAAGTGAAATCAGAAAGGTATTTTGTATGATCTTCTGTTTAGAGAAGAACATCATGGATTGTTATTTTCCCCTCCGCCTGATATAGTGCCTGGTCTCGTGGTCATTGTAGAGGGAAACAGACATACGTGTTCCTGAGAGTCTTATCTTTCAGTGATGGGGTCATAATATTTTGTAGTTTAAACCATTCAAAAGATAGAGGCACATTTATAGGAAGAAAACAGAAATGGCTGTTTCTCTCACAAACTACTTTTAAATCAGGGTCATGACCCCTGGTTTGGGGAACGCTGGATTAGTGTGTGTGTGTGTGTGTGTGTGTGCACACTTACTTGTTGAAGAGGTGATTGTCCACCTTAATCTTGGAGTAGGCCTTGAAGTCATCAGGCATCAACATGATAGGGATCTGAACATGGCTCAACTCATTGATCTGAGACAGAGAGACAGAATCATGTATTTGTAGAATAGTGACTAAGCATAAAATCCCATCAGTTTGAACTGTTAGACCAGATACCTTTTCCTTGACCTCTGACCTCCATCCTCATCACATCCCCTTCCTCTGCCTCGTTAGCTCAGTGATCAACATCCTGGTTGTGCAGGCTTTGGTTCCAGCCCAGTACCAACGCCTAAAGACTAAGAACCCATCTACTGCGGCCAACAATCACCTTGACTAGACATGCTGCATTTCTACTGCAGACAAATGTCAAACACAGGATTTTTAGAATCTAACACAGAGTGTCGGAGGAGGAGGCAGGGACAGAGTTGTAGTCTAGTGAGCCTCCAGACAGCAGGATTTTTAGAGCCGCCTAATTATATTTATATTTATTCAGATTTTACAATTGTTGCTATTATTTACATTTTTGGTGTATTACTTCCCATGCATAATTGTTTATGTTGAACTATACACTACCAGTCAAAAGTTTGGACACATCTACTCATTCAAGAGTTCTCTTTGTTTATACTATTTTCTACATTGTAGAATAATAACTCATCCCAAACCACCTCAATTGGGTTGAGGTCGAGTGATTGTGGAGGCCAGGTCATCTGATGCAGCACTCCATCACTCTCCTTCTTGGTCAAATAGCCCTTACACAGCCTGGAGGTGTGATGGGTCATTGTCCTGTTGAACAAATGATAGTCTCACTAAGCCCAAACCAGATGGGAGGCGTATCCCTGCAGAATGCTGTGGTAGCCATGCTGGTTAAGTGTGCCTTGAATTCTAAAGAAATCACTGACAGTGTCACCAGCAAAGCACCCCCACACCTCCTCCTCCATGCTTCACGGTGGGAACCACACATGCGGAAATCATCCGTTCACCTACTCTGCGTCTCACAAACACACGGTGGTTGGAACCAAAAATCTCAAATTTGGACTCATCAGACCAAAAGGACAGATTTCCACCGGTCTAATGTCCATTGCCCGTGTTTTGTGGCCCGAGCAAGTCTCTTCTTCTTATTGGTGTCCTTTAGTAGTGGTTTCTTTGCAGCAATTCGACCATGAAGGCCTGATTTCACACAGTCTCCTCTGAACAGTTGATGTTGAGATGTGTCTGTTACTTGAACTCTGAAGCATATACACTGCTCAAAAAAATAAAGGGAACACTTAAACACCACAATGTAACTCCAAGTCAATCACACTTCTGTGAAATCAAACTGTCCACTTAGGAAGCAACACTGATTGACAATAAATTTCACATGCTGTTGTGCAAATGGAATAGACAAAAGGTGGAAATTATAGGCAATTAGCAAGACACCCCCAATAAAGGAGTGATTCTGCAGGTGGTGACCACAGACCACTTCTCAGTTCCTATGCTTCCTGGCTGATGTTTTGGTCACTTTTGAATGCTGGCGGTGCTTTCACTCTAGTGGTAGCATGAGACGGAGTCTACAACCCACACAAGTGGCTCAGGTAGTGCAGCTCATCCAGGATGGCACATCAATGCGAGCTGTGGCAAGAAGGTTTGCTGTGTCTGTCAGCGTAGTGTCCAGAGCATGGAGGCGCTACCAGGAGACAGGCCAGTACATCAGGAGACGTGGAGGAGGCCGTAGGAGGGCAACAACCCAGCAGCAGGACCGCTACCTCTGCCTTTGTGCAAGGAGGAGCACTGCCAGAGCCCTGCAAAATGACCTCCAGCAGGCCACAAATGTGCATGTGAAATTTATTGTCAATCAGTGTTGCTTCCTAAGTGGACAGTTTGATTTCACAGAAGTGTGATTGACTTGGAGTTACATTGTGTTGTTTAAGTGTTCCCTTTATTTTTTTGAGCAGTGTATATTTGGGCTACAATTTCTGAGGCTGGTAACTCTAATGAACGTATCTTCTGCAGCAGAGGTAACTCTGGGTCTTCTTTTCCTGTGGAGGCCCTCATGAGAGTCAATTTCAAAGAGCTTGATGGTTTTTGCGACTGCAAAAATGTTCTGTATTGACTGACTTTCATGTCTTAAAGTACTTATTTTGAGTGATTCTTGCCATAATATGGACTTAGCCTTATTTTGTAAAATACTATCTTCTGTAAACCACCCCTACCTTGTCACAACACAACTGATTGGCTCAAACACGTTAAGGAAAGAAATTCCACAACTTTTAACAAGGCACACCTGTTAACTGAAATGCATTCCTGGTGACTACCTCATGAAGCTGGGTGAGAGAATGCGAAGAGTGTGCAAGCTGTCATCAATGCAGAGTGGCTACTTTGAAGAATCTCAAATATGTTTTGATATGACTCTATATGTGTTATTTCATAGTTTTGATGTCTTCACTATTATTCTACAATGTAGAAAAAAACACTTGAATGAGTAGGTGTGTCCAGTCTTCTGACTGAGAATATAGAGTACCATTGTTGCTCAAACATATTGTTAATTTATATAATACTTCATATACATTGCTTTGGCAACAGTGGCAAAGAGGATTGACACCACCATCTCAGATTGTTCTGAAATTGTTTCTGTTGTTAGAAGCATATAATATTAGCATTAAAAAAATGTAGTGTAACTCATTGATGCTACTTAGAGAACTTGGATATGCTAACATTGCTACCATTGACTTGCATTGGATTTGTGCCACAAATGCTAAAAAAGTTAGCATTTGAAACAGTGGACATGGAAACTAAACCAAAGCATGGATTTTATTTATTTATATATTTAACCAGGTAAGTTGACTGAGAACACATTCTCCTTTACAGCAACGACCTGGGGAATAGTTACAGGGGAGAGGGGGATGAATGAGCTAATTGTAAGCTGGGGATGATTAGGTGTCCATGATGGTTTGAGAATTTAGCCAGGACACCAGGGTTGACCCCCTACACTTACAAAAAGTGCCATGGGATCTTTAGTGACCACAGAGAGTCAGGACACCCGTTTAACGTCCCATCCGAAAGACGGCACCCTACACAGGGCAGTGTCCTGGGGCATAGGGATATTATTTTTTTAGACCAGAGGAAAGAGTGCCTCCTACTGGCCCTCCAAAACCACTTCCAGTAGCATCTGGTTTCCCATCTAGGGACCGACCAGGACCAACCCTGCTTAGCTTCAGAAGCAAGCCAGCAGTGGGATGCAGGTTGGTATGCTGTTATACATTGTCCATAGACTACTTACAGGGTAAGGAAACCAATGTGTCATTTTGTAATTTGTGTGAACTATCCCTTTAAACCTGAGGTTGGGGGGTTCCTAAAAGTTTATTTATATTTTTTATCCACATAGTAGGAACAGCACCATCTAGTGGTCAGAACCTGGTAATAACAGGAAGGGACATAAACCTAACAACTTCAATGACTATATTGTCGTCAGAACAGGGGAAAAACATCCCCAAATTCACTGGGAATACTTTATATAGGATGAAGAAACAAGATGCTCTGAGACACAGCTCCATACTACTGGTCAGACAGGACTGATGCTATATACTTGTTGTCGGGGTGGGGTTGGCGTGGGGACTGGAGGGTTCATCGGTGGGTTTTGACAGTTTCTTTGGATTACTCAGGGGAAAAAAAGTGTCGAAACTGGATGTTAGGTACTATATTTATTAAATATAATATGAATCCTATAAATTAAAATGATTAACTTGGGTGCAATCAATTAGCTTAATTTCTCAGAGATAAAATTATATTTCAACAAAAGAATGTTGCAGGAATGCTAATCTCAGCTGTTTCTACAGAAGTACAGGGATGATTTTAGAACAATCTGAGATGGTCATGGCTTGCTGAAATGACATGAATGACCAAACCACCCATTCATGCCAATAAAGCATTTATTGAATTGAATTAAGAGAGAGAGACAGAGAGATCGCCATTGAGGCTGCAGCTTAACCAGTATCTGGTCCAGGACGAAAGGAGACAAGGAAAGGAAGCTAGTGGACTTCAGAAGGGGGCAGAAACTAGATGATGGAACTTGGATGTTAAGGGGAGAGAGAGACAGACTGTCAGTGATGTGGGGTGCCAGGCAACAACGTCACACAGAGACTGATGCATCCTGAGTACTTCAGGAGACGTCACCACATCACAAAGCTCTGTTTCACACACAGTACAGAGGCAGGAGAGAAGACAATGTCCCTGCACACGCACACAAGGCACTGGGCCAACCTTCAGGAGGACAGCACAGTGGCAGGAAGCAGCAGCGATGTATTCTCGGGGCTGACGGTGACAGATTACAAATCTCTCCCCTTAAGGAAGCAGGATTACTAATCTCTCTGTAGTATTATATCATCATGACGCATTCATCTGTTCAGTCAGACAGGATTTAGCTCAAAATGAAGAGAACCACAGAGAACAGCATTCTCCAGACCTCCAGGATGAGTAGCCCTACCGGGCCGGTCTGTGTCCCTAATGGCACCCTATCCCCTTTACAGTGCCCTATGGGCACTAGCAAGGTCAAAAGAAGTAAAATACAAAAGGGAATAGAGGGCTGTTGGGGACGCATCATAGTCACTGTATTCCTTGGCTTGTTCCAATCAACTCTGAGTGAAGCTAAGTGGTGACAACTGCAGCTCTCATGTTCATGTTGCATTTAATCTCCTCCTCTGATGATGGCTCCAAATGTCAGTCTCTTATCTCTCTCTCACTCGCTCAGCCAACTTTCATAGTGCCACTTCCTGTTCGTCGTCGCCTTGGTGACAGAGTCTGGTGTTTCCGACACAGAGCGGAGTGAGCAAGCTCCGTGCCCCGGTGGACAGGAAGTGGGAGAGGAACTCAGTCAGCACACGGAGGCTTCTCTCTCTCTCTCTCATAACACCCTCTGACAGACAGACCCACAGCTCTCTGAACGACCCACCGACCCACAGCTCTACGACCGACCGCTCTCCGACCGACCGAACGACCCACCGCTCTCCGACCGACCGACCGGCCCACCGCTCTCCGACCGACCGACCGGCCCACCGCTCTCCGACCGACCGACCGGCCCACCGCTCTCCGACCGACCGACCGGCCCACCGCTCTCCGACCGACCGACCGGCCCACCGCTCTCCGACCGACCGACCGGCCCACCGCTCTCCGACCGACCGACCGGCCCACCGCTCTCCGACCGACCGACCGGCCCACCGCTCTCCGACCGACCGACCGGCCCACCGCTCTCCGAACGACCGACCGGCCCACCGCTCTCCGACCGACCGACCGGCCCACCGCTCTCCGACCGACCGACCGGCCCACCGCTCTCCGACCGACCGACCGGCCCACCGCTCTCCGACCGACCGACCGGCCCACCGCTCTCCGACCGACCGACCGGCCCACCGCTCTCCGACCGACCGACCGGCCCACCGCTCTCCGACCGACCGACCGGCCCACCGCTCTCCGACCGACCGACCGGCCCACCGCTCTCCGACCGACCGACCGGCCCACCGCTCTCCGACCGACCGACCGGCCCACCGCTCTCCGACCGACCGACCGGCCCACCGCTCTCCGACCGACCGGCCCACCGCTCTCCGACCGACCGACACACCGCTCTCCGACCGACCGACACACCGCTCTCCGACCGACCGACACACCGCTCTCCGACCGACCGACACACAGCTCTCCGACCGACCGACACACAGCTCTCCGACCGACCGACACACAGCTCTCCGACCGACCGACACACAGCTCTCCGACCGACCGACACACAGCTCTCTCCGACCGACCGACACACAGCTCTCCGACTGACCGACACACAGTGATGTGTAAAGCAACGATGTAATTTAAACCCCGATTTGCTTATGCTATGTATTGTCCATTGAGAGGGTTTGAAGCCATCGGTCAGCCATATTGGTACTCCTTAGTAGGAGCAGTCCTCCATAGGAATGAATGGAATTCCACAGTATTTCAATGAAGGACAAAATTACATGCATTTAAGTATTTTTTGCTGTTGTCGTGGCGACAGTAACATTATGTTTAGCTCACATAATATACAATGAACCAAAATATAAAACACAACATTTAAAGTGTTGGTCCCATTTTTCATGAACGGAAACAAAACAAGTTTTCATACGCATCATAAACTTATTTCTCTCTTAAAATGTCCTGCACAACTTTGTGTACATCCTTGTTAGTGAGCATTTCTCCTTTGTCAAGATAATCCAGCCACCTGACAGGTGTGGCATATCAAGAAGCTGATTAAAAACAGCATGCTGGGGACAATAAAAGGCCACTCTAAAATGTGCCGTTTTGTCACACAATGCCACAGATGTCTCAAGTTTAGAGGGAGCATCCAACTGGCATGCTGACTGGAGGAATGTCTACCAGAGCTGTTGCATGTTCATTTCTCAACCATAAGCCGCCTCCAATGTCATTTTAGAGAATTTGGTAGTACGCCCAACCGGCCTCACAACATCAGACCACGTGTATGGCGTCGAGTGGGCGAGTGGTTTGCTGATGTCAACGTTGTGAACAGAGTGCTCCATGGTGGCGGTGGGGTTATGGTATGGGCAGGCACAAGCTACAGACCACAAACACAATTGCACAATTATAGATGGCAATTTGAATGCACAGACATACCGTGACGAGATCCTGAGGCCCATTGTGTGGCCGTCACCTCATGTTTCAGCATGATAATTAACGGCTCCATGTAACAAGGATCTGTACACAATTCCTGGAAGCTGAAAATGTCCCAGTTCTTCCATGACCTGCATAGTCACCAGACATGTCACCCATTGAGCATGTTTGGGATGCTCTGGATCAATGCGTACGACAGTGTGTTCCAGTTCCCACCAATATCCAGCTTCGCACAGCCATTGAAGAGGAGTGGGACAACAGCCTGGTCAACTCTATGTGAAGGAGATGTCACTCTGCAAGAGGGAAACGGTGGTCACACCAGATACTGTCTGGTTTTCTGATCCACGATCCTAACTTTTTAAATAACGGTTAAATTAAATAAAAATATGAACTCTAACTCAGTAAAATCTTTGAAAATTAAAACATGCATTACGTTGTCTGTAATAGAATATACTTGCCAAAAATGATTGTAGACATTAATAAATGCATTTCTATAACTTCCTAAATATTTTTTACACTGGAGAAGGAATGTTAAGATGGAGGCACATTGGCTTCAACACAGCGCCCTCTAGCAGTCATCTAGTGTAAACAAATCAGTGGTTTAAAGTGGGTGCGTTTGTGCGCGTCTGTGTCAGTCAACAGATCTCAACCCAATTGAACACTTCTGGGAGATTCTGGAGGGATTCCGAGACAGCGTTTCCCACCGGCCATCAACAAAAACGTACAGAATTTATTGTGTGAGAAGGGTGTCGTATCCCTCCAGTAGAGTCCCAGACACTTGTAGAATCTATGCCAAGGTCCATTGAAGCGGTTCTGGCCCGTGCTGACCAAATGCCCCATTAAGACACGTTGTGTCAGTGTACCTTTAATTTTGGCAGTTACCTGTAGGCTAGACCTTTCTATACAGTCACAGTCCTACTAGAGCAGCTGGTGCTTAGTGACTCATCTGATGTGTGACTAGAAAAGGGACAGATTCAGAAAGTTGACCGGTTATGTAATCTCTCCTAGCAGCAGTGACATAGATATTCTGCTCTAAACCGGATGACACCTCATTGGTTCAGGCTAGTAAGCACACCCAGATCCAGCACATTTCATTGGTGGAACTATGTACAAATCAGGGCAATCCCATGAAAGGACGCTGAATGCACAGTTAGGTTAGTTAGCCATTTTTTATAACCACTGTCTGTCTTGGAACAACTACATGTGATGAATCAAATAGTGTAAACTCTGTTCAATCTGTTTTAGTAAATGACGTCTTCTGTCCGAGTACCTCACGTCTTCTGTCCGAGTACCTCACGTCTTCTGCACCCCAATAGTAACAGTAACATTCCTCTCACAAGACGACAGCCCAGCCTATGGTGGTGGTGAATAATTCAGCCTGTTAGTCTAATTTCAGTGATTACCATGTAAAGAGAACCACGGATCACCGTGTTTAGTGTAGAGTTCAATTATCTGGCTCCCGAACCCAATTATCTGGCTCCCGAACCCAATTATCTGTCTCCCAAACTACTACTACATTAGTAGCTGGTACTACTACTACCACCACCACCAGGTACTACTACCACCACCACCACCACCACCTGGTACTACTACCACCACCACCACCACTTGGTACTACTACCACCACCACCACCACTTGGTACTACTACCACCACCAGGTACTACTACCACCACCAGGTACTACTACCACCACCACCACCACCTGGTACTACTACCACCACCACCACCACTTGGTACCACTACCACCACCACCACTTGGTACCACTACCACCACCACCACCACCACCACCACTTGGTACCACTACCACCACCACCACCACCACCACCACTTGGTACCACTACCACCACCACCACCACTTGGTACCACTACTACCACCACCACTTGGTACCACTACTACCACCACCACCACCACTTGGTACCACTACTACCACCACCACCACCACTTGGTACCACTACTACCACCACCACCACCACTTGGTACCACTACTACCACCACCACCACTTGGTACCACCACTTGGTACCACTACTACCACCACCACTTGGTACCACTACTACCACCACCACTTGGTACCACTACTACCGCCAACACTTGGTACCACTACTACCACCAACACTTGGTACCACTACTACCACCAACACTTGGTACCACTACTACCACCAACACTTGGTACCACTACTACCACCAACACTTGGTACCACTACTACCACCAACACCTTGTTTTGGGATGAGTTGGACCGCAGAGTTAAGGAAAAGCAGTCAAGTGCACAGCATATGTGGGAACTCCTTCAAGACTGTTGGAAATGCATTCCAGGCAAGCTGGTTGAGAAAATGCCAAGAGTGTGCAAAGCTGTCAAGGGAAAGGGTGTCTACTTTGAAGAATCTAAAATATATTTTGATTTGTTTAACACTTTTTTGGTTACTACATGATTCCATATGTGTTATTTCATAGTTGATGTCTTCACTATTATTCTACAATGTAGAAAATAGTAAAAATAAGAAAAACCCTTGAATGAGTAGGTGTGTCCAAACTTTTGACTAGTACTGTATATATAGATTTTTAGCAAATATTTTCTTACTTTTAAAATAATTCTGCATTGTTGGTTAAGGGCTTGTAAGAAAGAATTTCACAGTAAGGTCTACACCTGTTGCATTCGGTGCATGTGACAAATAAAATGTGATTTTACACACACCATTCACTTCTGGTGGGGCCTACTGTACACACATTGATAGCCATGCAGGGCAACGAGGACACTAGGATATCTACTGTTGGTGACTAAAGCTTTATTCATTTTAAATCAATGTCATTGTCTCCTCTGGCAAAACACATTATTTCCCTCTGCTCTACGGCATGCTACAGCTACACGGATGCAGCGGACACCTGTCACACACACACACACACACACACACACACACACACACACACACACACACACACACACACACACACACACACACACACACACACACACACACACACACACACACACACAGACAGAGTAGAGGGCGCAACAGAGGTCCCAACCCCAACTGTGCACAAAAGATGACCTCTCCTGCTTCATCAAGTTGCCCCTCTCCAACCCGACCACCCAGACACAAGTGTGACAGACCATGTGGAAAGACACGCACGTACACCACACACTCTGAATGTGCTCGGCTGGTCCCTGGGGAATCCAGGTCCTTTGTGAGATCCAATCTATTCTGTTAGATTGCTATTAATAGGAACAGCCTGTTACGTCACACACAGACCCAGACATAGTCACTGGCTCAGAAAGACAGGGGGAGAGAGAGCAAGGGGGAGAGGGACGGGGGAATAGGCAGCAGGAGAGAGAGAGCGAGGGGTAGAGGGACGGGGGAATAGGCAGCAGGAGAGAGAGAGCGAGGGGTAGAGGGACGGGGGAATAGGCAGCAGGAGAGAGAGAGCGAGGGGTAGAGGGACGGGGGAATAGGCAGCAGGAGGGAGAGAGCGAGGGGTAGAGGGACGGGGGAATAGGCAGCAGGAGAGAGAGAGCGAGGGGTAGAGGGACAGGGGAATAGGCAGCAGGAGAGAGAGAGCGAGGGGTAGAGGGACGGGGGAATAGGCAGCAGGAGAGAGAGAGCGAGGGGTAGAGGGACGGGGGAATAGGCAGCAGGAGGGAGAGAGCGAGGGGTAGAGGGACGGGGGAATAGGCAGCAGGAGAGAGAGAGCGAGGGGTAGAGGGACGGGGGAATAGGCAGCAGGAGAGAGAGAGCGAGGGGTAGAGGGACGGGGGAATAGGCAGCAGGAGGGAGAGAGCGAGGGGTAGAGGGACGGGGGAATAGGCAGCAGGAGCGAGAGAGCGAGGGGTAGAGGGACGGGGGAATAGGCAGCAGGAGCGAGAGAGCGAGGGGTAGAGGGACGGGGGAATAGGCAGCAGGAGCGAGAGAGCGAGGGGTAGAGGGACGGGGGAATAGGCAGCAGGAGCGAGAGAGCGAGGGGTAGAGGGACGGGGGAATAGGCAGCAGGAGAGAGAGAGCGAGGGGTAGAGGGACGGGGGAATAGGCAGCAGGAGAGAGAGAGCGAGGGGTAGAGGGACGGGGGAATAGGCAGCAGGAGCGAGAGAGCGAGGGGTAGAGGGACGGGGGAATAGGCAGCAGGAGCGAGAGAGCGAGGGGTAGAGGGACGGGGGAATAGGCAGCAGGAGCGAGAGAGCGAGGGGTAGAGGGACGGGGGAATAGGCAGCAGGAGCGAGAGAGCGAGGGGTAGAGGGACGGGGGAATAGGCAGCAGGAGCGAGAGAGCGAGGGGTAGAGGGACGGGGGAATAGGCAGCAGGAGCGAGAGAGCGAGGGGTAGAGGGACGGGGGAATAGGCAGCAGGAGCGAGAGAGCGAGGGGTAGAGGGACGGGGGAATAGGCAGCAGGAGCGAGAGAGCGAGGGGTAGAGGGACGGGGGAATAGGCAGCAGGAGCGAGAGAGCGAGGGGTAGAGGGATGGGGGAATAGGCAGCAGGAGCGAGAGAGCGAGGGGTAGAGGGATGGGGGAATAGGCAGCAGGAGCGAGAGAGCGAGGGGTAGAGGGACGGGGGAATAGGCAGCAGGAGAGAGAGAGTGAGGGGTAGAGGGACGGGGAAATAGGCAGCAGGGGAGAGAACATGATTTTTAACTGTCCAATGCGCTGAATATTTTTATTTTATTTCACCTTTATTTAACCAGGTAGGCTAGTTGAGAACAAGTTCTCATTTACAACTGCGACCTGGCCAAGAAAGCAAAGCAGTGCGACACAAACACAGAGTTACACATGGAATAAACAAACATAGTCAATAACACAATAGAAAAAAATCTATATACAGTGTGTGCAAATGAGGTAAGATAAGGGAGGTAAGGCAATAAATAGGCCATAGTGGCGAAATAATTACAATTTAGCAATTAAACACTGGCGTGATAGATGTGCAGAAGATGAATGTAACTGTTGTAGACTTGCTTACGAGGCCTTCCCAATGATACAGAGTTTAAAAATAAAATAAAGAAATAGCAACACGAGGAATAAAATAAAATACACAAGCGTCGGACTATATACAGGGAGTACCAGATCAACGTGCAGATGAATGAGGTACGTACACGAAGGCAGGGTCAAGTCACTAGGATAGATACCATTGGTTAGAATTCCAGTCAACGCTAGTTAGCATTGGCTCGCGAAACTACCTCTAACTTCCTTGATACTGGACACAGAGACATAACAATGGTACCATCAGTTCATCTGACTCTGGAAGAAGATAAAAAGGCCTCTTTGCCAAAATCCCCAGCTGACCTTTGTCAAGCCCTGCTATGCATTCACCTGTATTGTAAATGGACCTCAATCTTCATTTATCCAGTTCGTCAGGAGATTTACCTTTCAAATAAATGATTATCATTGTTGTTTTGTAGTTATATTGTTTTTACCAAAGTCAAATGAATGCCTACATGGCTGTGTCAAAACAATGTACATAACATTTTTATAATGTAATGACATTGAACTCAAGATGCCCAACGATTGAACAGAGCAGTAGCTGAGTTAATCTGTCTGGACCAAGTGCCATTCTGTGACTGTCTCATACGCCATCTTTTTTGTTGTTGTGGTATTGCTTTGGAACCGAGTATCGTGATACTAAACCTGGTATCAGTATCGAAGTCAAAATTCTGGTATGCTGACAACACTGGTATACAAAACAGTAAGAATTCTTACCATGAAAAACACTCACCAGGTGTAGATGGGGGGGGAGGAGACAGGTTAAAGAAGGATTTTTAAGCCTTGAGACAATTGAGACATGGATTGTGTATGTGTGCCATTTAGTGGGTGAATGGGCAAGACAAAAGATGAAAGTGCCTTTGAACAGGGTATGGTAGTAGGTGCCAGACGCACCGGTTTGTGTCAAGAACTGCAACGCTGCTGGGTTTTTCATGCTCAACAGTTTCCTGTGTGTATCAAGAACGGTCCACCACCCAGAAGACATCCTGCCAACTTGACACAACTGTGGGAATGATTGGAGTCAACATGGGCCAGCATCCCTGTGGAACTCTTACCTTGCAGAGTCCATGTGCCGACAAATTGAGGCTCTTCTGAGGGCAAACTCAATATTAGGAAGCTTTTCTTAATATTTGGTATACTCAGTGTACGCTACACATCAAATCATTTAAATGAACCACTGAAATAGCACCTACAAAGAGCCCACAGCTGTGTTTAGACAGGCAGGCATTTCTGATCAAAAATCTTTACACTAATTGGTCTTTTGACCAATCACATGTGATCTTTTCACAAGGTCATTTTCAGAGCTGATCTGATTGGTCAAAGTGAGAAGAAAAAAAAACTGAATATGGCTGCCTGACTAAACGCAGCCAATTAGAGCCAACCGCTGTATGTATGTATTTATGATGATGATTCACCAGAGGTGTACAGACATTCTAGAAAACAGTATTTCTCAACCTCCTGTCCATGGATGGAGTGCCACAGGTTCCTGCCTGGGATGTTGCTGGACGGCAAAACGGCTGGGCTGCATGTCAACAGTCAGGGTGTCTCTCTCTAAACTAAGTCCTATATCCTCAGGGTGTTAAGACAGAGTAGGAATGTCTGAGGCTTTGGGTGTCAGACGGAGTTTGTTAATTCCCCCCGTGTGGAGAGGGAACTATCATAGACAGACATGTCTATCTGCTCTCACTCACTACCACCAATCACACAGCCGAGGCTTTACAAATCACACAGCCGAGGCTTTACAAATCACACAGCCGAGGCTTTACAAATCACACAGCCGAGGCTTTACAAATCACACAGCCGAGGCTTTACAAATCACACAGCCGAGGCTTTACAAATCACACAGCCGAGGCTTTACAAATCACACAGCCGAGGCTTTACAAATCACACAGCCGAGGCTTTACAATCACACAGCCGAGGCTTTAAAATCACAAACGCAATTTGTGTTTGAATGACCTACAGTAGAGGTGCTGCATCAAACCAAGTCATCTAGTGACTTCTCTGTTCTCTCTACCACGCCGTCTGGCGACTACCACTTGAGTTGTCTACGTCGGTCCTGATGCTCCAGCAACAGAAATGCAGAGTGCTGGCGAGTTTCCAGAACGTGCTAGTGAGTGGATGTGTTTAATTGATGGGTCTCAGGAGATAAGGAGGGTTCTGTTTCTTTGCCAGCCTCAGAGTGTGTGTGTGTGTGTGTGTATTGTCAGGCCTCCCCTTCTCTCCATTCCAGTGTTGTCGCTAGCAGACATTCCATCTGACCCCTACTCAAACTTGGGGCATAGACAGCAGCAGTTCTCACACAATCAGCAGGCTTTCTCCAACCACAATTCTACAAGAACCTCAACTATCACCCTCAATACAGTGTTTCCCCTAGGATTATTTTTTAGCAGAGGTGGCAAAGTTAGCGTTGGAGGGGTAGGAGTAGTGGGCGTGGCCAATGGCGTGGTCTCCGACCGAAAGTTTTACAGACCCTCCTCTTGGCCACAGAGGCAGGATTTGGCTGTTTTAAAGTACATTTCCTGGATATCTACACATTTTGTCATGGGGCTGAGAGACTGTTTTCTTATGCTATCTGAGGGACTCAAATTATAACTAAATTAAATGGGGGCTCCATGCCATGACATTTATTACATGTTAGATTCTGCATGTCTAGTTTGGATTTTGGTGTTGGTTAGTTCTTAAAGATGATGTAAACAACATACTTTATATCTGGTTTGAGTTGTTTAAGTTCACACTTAAAACATTTTATAGTCCCAAATAAAAAGAATAGTGGTTAAGCAGTAGGGGAAAGAAATAAGCTCTGAACTGATCAGTTAGTGCAGGGTTGCAAAGTCCACAAGAAAGAGACTGGTGACCAGGAGGTGGGAACCTGGAAAACAGGCAGCTTCTGGCATAACACTATTCTATCCATCACCCTGTCCTGTGTTAGGCAATGCAACAACACAAAAGGTTTGAACATGTGGGCTAGGGCTAACTGCCTGGGAATCAAACCCAGATACTGTCTGAGACTAAAGAGGAGCACATTAGCCCACTGAGCCAGCCCTCTCTGGAGCCAACATAAGTATTCCAGTCCAAGGTGTGGTCACGACAAGCCTGGTGAAGCAAACTACCACTGGGATAGAATTTCATGTCGGGCTAAACTGTTGTGGTAGTGACACGCTGGTTGAGATACAAGTCGGAACTTTACATACACTAAGGTTGGAGTCATTAAAACTCGTTTTTCAACCACTCCACAAATGTCTTGTTAACAAACTATAGTTTTGGCAAATTGGTTAGGGCATCTACTTTGTGCATGACACAAGACATTTTTCCAACTACTGTTTACAGACAGATTATTTAACTTATAATTCACTGTATCACAATTCCAGTGGGTCAGAAGTTTACATACACTAAGTTGACTGTGCCTTTAAACAGCTTGGAAAATTCCAGAAAATGATGTCATGGCTTTAGAAGCTTCTGATAGGCTAATTGACATCATTTGAATCAATTGGATGTATTTCAAGGCCTACCATCAAACTCAGTGCCTCATTGCTTGACATCATGGGAAAATCAAAAGAAATCAGCCAAGACCTCAGAAAAAAAAACTGTAGACCTCCACAAGTCTGGTTAATCATTGGGAGCAATTTCCAAACGCCTGAAGGTACCACGTTCATCTGTACAAACAATAGTACGCAAGTATAAACACCATGGGACCACGCAGCCGTCATACCGCTCAGGAAGGAGACGCGTTCTGTCTCCTAGAGATGAACGTACATTGGTGCGAAAAGTGCAAACCAATCCCAGAACAACAGCAAAGGACCTTGTGAAGATGCTGGAGGAAACAGGTACATAAGTATCTATATCCACAGTAAAATGAGTCCTATATCGACATAACCCGAAAGGCCGCTCAGCAAGGAAGAAGCCACTGGTCCAAAACTGCCATAAAAAAGCCAGACTACGGTTTGCAACTGCACATGGGGACAACGATCGTACTTTTTGAAGAAATGTCCTCTGGTCTGATGAAACAAAAATAGAACTGTGCCTCAAGGTATTGGAGTGGTCATCACAAAGCCCTGACCTCAATTGGGATAATAAAGTTCTAACCCTCAGTTTGCTGAATTCTTTATCCTACATCTGAGTGTCTCTTCAAAATATGAATGATCACCATATTCAGGGTGTCACCATTCGATTCTCTCTGCAATGCTACACTGGCCTTTTTTAAAAGAAGAGATGTGTACTGTAGGTTTTCTATCTGGCATGCTTAATTGGAGGCTACAGACAAACTGAGGGGTTTTAAATAGTGAGCAGAGGTTATTTATTAGCTGGGCCTGAAAGGATTACCCAAGCCAGCAGAGGAAACCAGAGTTTGCTTTAAACAGAAAGTTTGTCCAAGAATAAACCTTGGCTGTGTGTAAGAGTGAAGTGTTGGCCAGACAGTGGTGGTCTCTCCCCCCACCCCCCACAAAAGCTTGTGGAAGGCTACCTGAAACATTTGACTAAAGTTAAACAATTTAAAGGCAATGCTACCAAATACTAATTGAGTGTATGTAAACTTCTGACCCACTGGGAATGTGATGAAAGAAATAAAAGCTGAAATAAACAATTCTCTCTACAATTATTCTGACATTTCACATTCTTAAAATAAAGTGGTGATCCTAACTGACCTAAGACAGGGAATTTTTACTACGCTTAAATGTCAGGAATGGTGAAAAACTGAGTTTAAATGTATTTGGCTAAGGTGTATGTAAACTTCCTACTTCAACTGTATCTCCCTTGGATCCTCTTCCTGACTTACACAGATTTGACTGGGGCTAGAAACCTCCTGTGGCTCGTGACATGCTAGTCTTTGCTTAGTTAGGCCCTGAGCAGATCATAATCAACACTGTTTCCATATAGTGTGTTTCTCCCCCTCTTGTCATACACACTAGTAACCCTGCACCCTAAGAGACTGTTTTCATGTAGAATTTTGAGGTGGACTGACCAGCCTCCGATGCAGCGTAACTGAGGGAGAACACCACTGTCTGGCCAACACTTCACTCTTACAATTCACAGCCAAGGTTTATTCTTGGACAAACTTTCTGTTTAAAGCAAACTCTGGTTTCCTCTGCTGGCTTGGGTAATCCTTTCAGGCCCAGCTAATAAATAACCTCTGCTCACTATTTAAAACCCCTCAGTTTGTCTGTAGCCTCCAATTAAGCATGCCAGATAGAAAACCTACAGTACACATCTCTTCTTTTAAAAAAGGCCAGTGTAGCATTGCAGAGAATCGAATGGTGACACCCTGAATATGGTGATCATTCATATTTTGAAGAGACACTCAGATGTAGGATAAAGAATTCAGCAAACTGAGGGTTAGAACTTTATTATCCCACACAAACACAACATTCTAGTTCCAATGCAAATGAGTATGTTATGTCATGAAACATTGGGACAGTGAGCCTATGTTGGGCTATATGGCTCTAACTGAGCCTTCTGTGCAGTCACAGTGACTGAAAGAGACAGTGAGGAAGGGATCGATGATAAGCTCTCTGACATGGGAATATCTGTTCTCTCAAGATACTGGACCCTGAGAGCTCGGAGAGTTTATACCACCCACCCACCCACTAAGCTACTTGTACTATGTCACATCAAGAGTGCAGAGTTGATTAGTATTATTACAACTTTTCTATCAGCAATTCACATTGACCAAAGTCAGTGTGGCAAGTTATGGAGAATCGAGACACGACAGACAATCTATCCAACACCCTCTGAAGGGCCAATTAGTTAACTAGTTAGAACTGAATTGCTGCCAAGTGGAATTAAAAATCAAGCCTGTTGCGATAAGGTGCTAATTTGCATTGCCAGGACGATAACTACTGTTAGCCGTCATCCCTGATTTGCGCCTGACAGTCTCGAGTCTGTCAAGTCACACTTTGACACATAGCTGACACTATTTCTAGCTAGTTGAACTTTATGTTTAGTAACACAGGGTCGTGAAAACATCGATTTGACCACCACTAACCAACCCCAATGGACAGACTCACCGAATGGTTGACTCCCCACATGAGGACGCTGAGCAGAGGGTCGCTGGCTCGGAAAAGCTTCACTTTTTGAGCTACGAAGTGTTTCTTCTTCGTCTTCGTCTTGCTCGCAATAGATGCGGCAATGCTGCTCGCCATAGCCATCTTTAGTGGCAATTGGCTGGATATCACTCAGTCAGTGACAGTTCGTTATGGAGCTGGGAGAGTAGCCTCTCAATGATCACCTACACTCTGCATTTAGCTAGCGATCAATCAAAAACAACTGTAGTCTTTTCTGTATTAGCTAGATACTCCAATTTGCCTTAGGTTTTAGATTCCAACGGAGCTCGCCTGCCTACTACACACTCCGACCGTAGCTAGCTTTTGCAGAGCTGCGGCTGCACTGGCCAAAGCTAACGATAGCTTGCTAAACTAGAAAGCTAGTCAGTCCTTTTAGATTTCCTCCCTCTTACGCGTTCGTTAGTCAGCCCCAAAATATGGTAGTGTCCCAACCGTTATTCCAGTGCCAAAGAGGAGAAATCTAAAATCTACGGTTTATCAAATCTGTGTTATTTCCTACGATGCTTCCGGCTCGGTGTTGCGCTGTCAACTGACAGCTCAAAGGAGGGAGGTGAAAGCATTCCATCTATGCCGCCCTCAGTCAGTGGGTGTGTGGCATATCAGTGTCTCGTCAGCAACACTAAAACAATATTTCCGGGTCGCGGAATTTCGGCAATTTCCCCCAAATCTCCTACGTAATAGTAGAAAGGTGTAATTAACCTGTATTTATTCATGATATACAAATGCCCACAATGCAATACACGGTATATTAAATACATATTCGTTTATAGAGAGAAAACTATTCTAGGTGCCGAAGTAAAGTGGGTCTGGGATTATTCTGCGTTCAAAACAACTGGGAACTCGGAAAAGAACGAGCTCCGACTGGGAAAAATCGATTTGAACGGTCATCCAACTCGGAATTCCAACTCTGGAACTCGGGCCTCTTTGTATAGCTCCGACTTTCTGACCTGAAGTTCACTGGCGTCATGATTTGTCCAAATCATTTTCAGAGTTCAGAGTTGTTTTGAACGCAGCATTACTCACTAGCGTGTGTAGAATCTAGTGTCCTCCGTAATTATTGGGACAGTGACATTGTTGTTGTTCTTTTGGCTCCGTAATCCAGCATTTTGGATTTGAAATTATACAATGACTATGACGTTAAAGTGCAGACTGTCAGCTTTAATTCGAGGGAATTTGTATCCATATTGGGTGAACCGTTTAGAAATTACAGCACTTTTTGTACATAGTCCACCCATTTTAGAGGACCCAAAGTATTGGTACAAATTCACTTATATGTGTTTTAAAGTAGTCAACCGTTTAGTATTTGGTTCCAAATTCCTAGCACGCAATGATTACAACAATCGTGTGACTCTACAAACATGTTGGATGCATTTGCAGTTTGTTTTGGTTGTGTTTCGTATTATTTTGTGACCAATAGAAATTAATGGTAAATAATGTATTGTGTAATTTTGGAGTCACTTTTATTGTAAATAAGAATATAATATGTTTCTTAGCACTTCTACTGTAATGTGGATGCTACCATGATTACGGATAGTCCTGAATTAATCGTGAATAATGATGAGTGAAAAGTTACAGAAGCACAAATATCACACCCCCAAGACATGCTAACCTCTCACCATTACAAAAGCAGGGGAGGTTAGCATTTGGGGTGGTATGATATTTGTGCGTCTGTAAATTTCTCACTCATCATTATTGATGATTCATTCAGGACTATACGTAAATTGTAGGCCTACTATAGTTCGGTGCCGTTGTACTCTGGAATACATGTACATTAAACAGGATAACAGTACTACAAGAACCAGAGCGCTGCCTAAGTACACTGATCTCTTTCCTCCATTGGAAAAGCCTATAAAACTGTCCCACTTGAGATAACTATGGTCGGTAAAGGGGGACAACTAAAAAAATTACTGAATTACAAAATTGAAAGATAATATTGGCAGCTTTTTAAAATGTATTTTGATGCGCCAGTACATAGTATGCACATTTACATCACAATTTGGCACAGTGCATTATTTATGACAGTTTAATAACCTTAACATCAAAACAGAAAAAGCTATGTGCTTCGCGGGATGAACTTCCTGATTGAAGCTTGCTTTGTCCTGTTTTATGACATGAAGTGACGTGATTTACATCATGTGATTTCTCTGCAAGGGTTTAGTAACACTAGTTTTGATTTACACTTGTCAGACCATTAAATAAAAGCATCAGGATTAAGCAGTCCCAGTTTGTATGATGTCCCACTTTTTCTGAATTCACCCTATGTAATTTATAGGCCTACAATAATTTGGGACCAATGGATTGTGTGGAGTAGAAAGTGTTGCTGGGTATTTAAACCTCAGTCCCTCATGAAATAACACCATATATAGATGATACAGACCCTACTGAGTAATCCCAACCTCACTTTTACATCAGCACATAGAATCGCTTTTTCTCTAAAAGGCAATGTGTAATTTATAGGCCTTACAGTGTATTGCATTGGTACCAAAGGAATGGGTGGAGTAGAAAGTGCTGCTGTGTATTTAGACCACAGTCCCCCAAGAAATAACATCATATATCGACTCTAGTGCGGGATCAATATGTTCTTAACTTTCATTTACTTTAGCTCCAACAATTACTCAATGTGCTCCACCTTATATTATTTATCTTGTATAAAGTAGTAATCATCTTTAGTTTTCCCCCGATGTAGTTATAATTTTGTAACATAATTGTAACATTATGCACTATGCAAAGCTGCAAAATGATTGACTTCGTATCATCCTCATAGCGTATTATTGCAGACTTTTATTTTGAAGGCTAAATATAAAAACTGGAAGTCTTAAAGTTGCTGCCTGGATGCTAATGTTGCTGCCGTGACGCTAACGGGTGACGGCCAGAACGACGTTCCCTCGCGCAGACAGATTGGACAATGGTAGCGTTCCAGGTCCCCTAAATTGGAAGACACGTTGCGCAGATGACCAAATTGTTAAATCCAGTTCAGTATTTATATTGATTTTAGAGCTATTAGATCTGTATTAGATCTCTATAAATATGGAAATAGTGTTTACTATTACTAGAACCCCAGAAATATGACATAATGATACGATAATATACGTAATGTAGGCGGCCTGGAACACTACCATTCTGTTCTGGTTTGCCCTCTAATATATATACTGCAATCCAACCTCCCCCAAGGGGTCTTTCTCTGTCTCACTCAATCTCGCTCTCTCTCTGCTGTAATTCCCTTCTCTCAAATACTGTATTGATTCATAATGTGACATAACCTCATAAATGCTGGTGACTTTTTATTTTAAAGGAATATTATCAGCCGTGTGTGTGTGTGTGTGTGTGTGTGTGTGCGTGCGTGCGTGCGTGCGTGCGTGTGTGTGTGTGTGTGTGTCTATGCACTGTATGCATGTTCTTTTGCAACCCCTAATAATGCATTAGTTAAAATCCATACAATATCCGCACACCCCATCCCCTAACCTTGGATGCTTTATTTGCGATTAATCTGTATCACTCAGGGCGGGCAGGCCACTGACAGTGTCCCGCATGGCCAGAGGTGCTGTAATGCTTTTAAAGGGCGTTTGGGTGTTTTGGTGCAGAGCAGTGCAGAGTGTGCTTTTTCCAGCTGTGGTTGTGGTGGAGGAAGTCCTGTTCTTTCTGTTCTGTCTGCTCTGTCCCCCTGTCTGCTCTGTCTGTTCACTCTGTTCTCTCTGTTCTGTCCATTCTGTCTGCTCTGTCCCCCTGTCTGCTCTGTCTGTTCACTCTGTTCTCTCTGTTCTGTCCATTCTGTCTGCTCTGTCCATTCTGTCTGCTCTGTCTGTTCACTCTGTTCTCTCTGTTCTGTCCATTCTGTCTGCTCTGTCCCCCTGTCTGCTCTGTCCCCCTGTCTGCTCCATCCATTCTGTCTGCTCTGTCTGTTCACTCTGTTCTCTCTGTTCTGTCCATTCTGTCTGCTCTGTCCCCCTGTCTGCTCTGTCCCCCTGTCTGCTCCATCCATTCTGTCTGCTCTGTCTGTTCACTCTGTTCTCTCTGTTCTGTCCATTCTGTCTGCTCTGTCCCCCTGTCTGCTCTGTCCCCCTGTCTGCTCCATCCATTCTGTCTGCTCTGTCCCCCTGTCTGCTCTGTCCACTGTCTGCTCTGTCTGTTCACTCTGTTCTCTCTGTTCTGTCCATTCTGTCTGCTCTGTCCCCCTGTCTGCTCTGTCCACTGTCTGCTCTGTCTGTTCACTCTGTTCTCTCTGTTCTGTCCATTCTGTCTGCTCTATCCATTCTGTCTGCTCCATCCATTCTGTCTGCTCTGTCCCCCTGTCTGCTCTGTCTGTTCTGTCTGCTCTGTCTGTTCTCTCTGTTCTGTCCATTCTGTCTGCTCTATCCATTCTGTCTGCTCTATCCATTCTGTCTGCTCTGTCTGTTCTGTCTGCTCTGTCTGTTCTCTCTGTTCTGTCCATTCTGTCTGCTCTATCCATTCTGTCTGCTCTATCCATTCTGTCTGCTCTGTCTGTTCTGTCTGCTCTGTCTGTTCTCTCTGTTCTCTCTGTTCTGTCCATTCTGTTTGCTCTGTCGGCTCTGTGTGTTCATCCCATTCTGTCTGTTCCGTCCATTCTGTCTGCTCTGTCCATTCTGTCTGCCTTGTCTCCTCTGTCCATTCTGTCTGTCTGTCCGTTCTGTCTGCCTTGCCTGCTCTGTCCATTCTGTCTGTCTGTCCGTTCTGTCTGTTCTGTCCGCTGATATGGGGCTAATTTGGTTTATGACTCACCCTCCTCTTGCCAGTAGCCTCTGCTGCTGTGGGAGACAGGCAGGCCACCTCTTAAAGGCACAGCCACAACAATGCTTAATAGAATAGAATAGTGGGTGTGGGTGACATTCAGATAAGCAGACAGTACAGTACACACATAACAGCACAATTACACACATACATATTGCCCTATATAAATAAGGTAAACCAATAAGCCCTAACCAAACAGTTAGTAAAATGTTCAGGTTGTTCTTTTAATGCAAACTTTTTCTAAAATCTAATTTCTTCAACTACTGTGTGAAATGTAAGTGGGTCCTTCTGTTGTCAAGGCATACAAAGCTATTGCTGAGGATGCTGGAAAGTGACTAGAACAACCAGTTGATAGAAAACCACAGTCTGTGATTTCCAGAATTAAATGAGGAAATAGACCTTCATTTTGTGCTGTCATCATCAACCAAATGAAGGACCGACCTACTTCATTGTTTATGTTGCATGAGGCAGTCATTCCCTGAGCACCACTTCAACTGCTACATACATGTGAAATGTCATGGGATGCACTCCACTGTTTGTTTTTGTTGATGGTTCAATCTTTGTTATGCACATCATGTTGAAGAGCGTGGCCCAATCTAAACCAGCAAAGGCTTTCCATCATTTCAGGTAAATCCAGTGGTGGAAACTAAGTAAAAATACTTAGAAGTAAGTCATTTTTGGGGTATCTCTACTTCACTTTACTCTTTATATATATATTTTTTTACAACTTTTCCCATCCTAACAAAAATAATATTATTTTTACTGCATACATTTGCCCTGGTACCCAAAAGTACTCGTTACATTTCGACTGCTTAGCAGGACAAGAAAAGAGTACAATTCACGCACTTATCAAGAAAACATCCCTGGTCATTTACTACCTCTGATCTGGTGGACTCACTAAACACAAATGCTTCGTTTGTAAAGGATGTCTAAGTGTTTGAGTGTTCCCCTTGCTATCTGTAAATAAAAAAACAAGAAAATGGTGCGGTCTGGTTTGCTTACATTTACTTTTACATTTACTTTTGATACTGAAGTATATTTTTGAGATTACATTTACTTTTGATAGTTAAGTATATTTAAAATAAAATACTTTCAGACTTTTTCTCAAGTAGTATTTTACTGGTTGACTTTCACTTTAACTTGAGTCATTTTCTATTAAGGTATCTTTACTTTTACTCAAGTATGACAATTGGGTACTTTTTCCACCACTGGGTAAATCTTTCGACTTCTGTCTTCCGGTTTCGACCACTAAAACCTCGTGGCATCTGTCGCCTAGCAACGAAATGTCAACTTCAGTTTCCAAACAAACATTGATAACGGTAGTTAGCTAACAAGCTAGCTGAAAACCTGTAGGTTAGCTAGGAACTGGCCGTCTGCAGACTTCAACAACAGGTAATTTATTCAAATGGTTATAAGGAAGGTCATCATAAATTACCTAAAGCCACCTCGTTTGGACGTCCAGTGTAATTAGCACGCTCTCTTGCAACGTTACCTGTTCTGTGTAAGCCAGTGCTTGCCAAGTTGACACCCACGTAAACATTGACAGCATGTAATAATGGGTAAATAAGTTGGCAAAAAAAAGGTGTGGCTTTATTGTTTCAGGATGGGGAAGAAAGTGAAGAAAGAGAGTGAGCCTCCTTCTAAGGATGTGGTAAGAAGATGAAGATAATATTGCTGTTGTGATGAGGTCAATTTAATGAGAAGTCAAACGCTCTCTGCCTCTCTCTCTTTCTCTAGTTTGACCCCCTACCGATTGAAAGTAAGAAAGCAGCCACTGTTGTCCTCATGCTCAATTCCCCCGAAGAGGAGGTTTTGGTTAAAGCTTGCGAAGCCATCCACAAATTTGCAGAGAAAGGTATTTTTTACCATTGATGTTCATGTTGGTGAGAGAACCAATATCATAGCCTTATGGTATCATTTCTTCTGAAAGTAATCACATTATCGGAAATAACTGGACTGTGGAAAGCAATGTAATGAAGGTGATATGTTAATTTGAACCTGGACCAAAGCTTGGAAGCAGCTTATCTACTGAGCATAAAGCCATATCTTGCTCTCTCTCTTTATGTCTCTCTCTCTCTCTCTCTCCCTGTCTCTCCCTGTCTCCCCCTGGTGACAGGTGATGAGAACAGGAGTTCTCTGCTGGGGCTAGGGGCGGTGGAGCCTCTGTCTCACCTCATCTCCCACGAAGACAAGCTAGTCCGCCGCAACGCTTTCATGGCCCTGGGAGTCATGGCTGCCAACAGTAAGGACCCCTCCCCTAACTACTGCTGTAGGACGGTAACTACTGATTTAGGAGTAGTAACACAACACACAATGCAAAATCAGTTGTTTAGGGTCGGTCTGGAGTCTGTTCACATGTGACTGAAGACAAGATTGTGGCCATAAACTTTGGGTAACTTCTGTTTCTGTTCTCTTTGAAAGGCGATGTAAAAAGACTTCTGAAGAAACTGAATGCCATTCCTTCTATCATCGGAAAGCTGTCACCTGAAGGTATGCTCTGGCTGAATGTTCTCAAGTATCAATCATATATTAAATCATTGTGACATTTCTTTGTATCTGCCTGTCTGTCTATATCTGTTTGTACCTGTGTTTGTGTTTATGTGTGTATTCCTGTGACAGAGGATGTTGTGGTCCATGAGTTTGCCACACTGTGTCTGGCCTCCCTGTCGGTGGACTTCAGCTGTAAGGTCCAGATCTCGGACCAGGAGGGACTAGAGCCGCTTATACAGCTTCTGTCCAGCCCTGACCCTGATGTCAAGAAGAACTCCGTGGAGACTATCTGCAACCTGGTGCAGGTGTGTGTGTGTGTGACTGAAGGGGCTTGAACCCTAGTTCCCTGCTCGCCACAAGACTGTGTAAGCCTGCTGAGCTAAAGCCCCATGTTATGTGTGTAGGATCTCCCCAGCCGTGTGGCAGTGCGTGAGCTAAATGGCGTCCCCCCGCTCCTGGAGCTGTTGAGATCTGAGTTCCCGGTCATCCAGCAATTATCCCTGAGGACGCTGGTGATCGTAACCACGGATACCGACACACGAGCCACCTTCAGGGAGGAGCAGGGCTTTGACAGGCTGCTGGAGTTCCTCTGCAACAAGGTCTGTGTGGCCCAGAGCTACCTGGGTCAAATATATTTATCAGATACGTGGAAGTACCTGTAAAGTATTTGAGGTGCTCTTGATCAAGCTTGCAAGCTCGCACTTTTGGGACCACTCTATTGAAATCATTCTACCAGGTAAACAAAATGAAGCGTATCTCAAGTGTGAAGGAATTTGACTCCTGCCTTGTGTTTGTGTCCTGTAGGAGTTCAGTGATCTGCATGTAGAAGCCCTACAGGTGTTGTCTAACTGTCTGGAGGACAGAGACAGTCTCCAGCTGATCCATGAGACTGGAGGTCTCCAGAGGTTACTACAGTTCATCACCACTCCCACCCTGCTGGACATACAGACAAACGCTGTCAAGGCCATCTACAGGGTGGCTCAGAGCTGTAAGGGCTAAGTGTGTTTGTTTGTGTGTGTGTGTGTGTGTGTGTGTGTGTGTGTGTGAATGTTTAACCCTTGTGTGGTGTTCATGTTTGTTATTCACCCCAATGTTCACGGGTCTGATGGACCCACAACATTTTTAGGTTTTTAAAACAATACAGCCATAACAATTGACGTAAAAATACTTAATACTTAGATGTTGACTTATATCAATTGAAATCAATTTAGACAGCATACATGGTTCATATTTGCCATTTACCTCTGCTAGATCACATTTATCAATAAAAGCGCTCTTCTCATTTTTGTGAACAAAAATCTATTATAATCAAGACATGGTGAAATAAATCATGTTTATCTTGAACAAATATAAATGAAACAAGGTTTTCATCACTATTGATGTTTATTGGTAGAGCATGGCGCTTGCAACGCCAGGGTTGTGGGTTCGATTCCCACGAGGGGCCAGTACAAAAAAAGTATGAATGTATGTACTTGTAAGTCGCTCTGGATAAGAGCGTCTGCTAAATGACTTAAATGTAAATGTATTGTTTGAACTGAACAAATTGGAAGGACAAATTTTACAAAGTATTTTATGGAAATGATAAATGAGCCCCATTGAACACAAATTAAGGCCGGTCTACACACCACATGAGGGACAGAGATTTACTGTGTGTGTGTGGAAAATGTATTTCTTGCACTTGATGCATGTGTACTGTGTCCTTCTGTCGTTCTTGGGTCCACACACATTGCAGCACTTCTTGTTGCTACTGGCTGCAATCTAGAATGATGAAAACTCTTAGTTCAGGAATTGTACTAACATCTCACTCACATATATAGTTACAGCAGGCCAAGATAGGAGAGTCAGATACACACACATGCAACTACATCACTCACACTTACTTCCGGTATTGGAGTTGTTGGTTCTGTGGGTCGGGCGGATGGGGCACCAGCATCCTCCTCCTGAATCCTCCTCACGATGGCTGCAGAAGCCGGGGTCCTTGGGATATGTTGCCTCCTCTGGATTTGAGGTCTTAACAATGCCTTTCCCAGCTCCTCGAGAAAGAGCCGTCTCCTCTGGAGCTTCCCTCTGTTCCAATCTGGGTTCAGCGCCATCCAGATGACAAACGTGTTGTACGCCGAGATGTCCAACATGTTGAAGAATATCACAAGTGGCCAGCGTAGAGTTCTTCTTTTGCAGCTGTAGCCAGTCACTAGCTTGTCTAAATTGTCCACCCCTCCCTTTGTGGCATTGTAATCCATTATGATTTCTGTTTTTTGATGTTCCCCGGCCACAGATTCTCCCATCCCTATGCAGCGTACTCATGAGTACCACATTTCTGCCTTTCTTTGGCACGTAGGACACTAGGGATGTGTCGGCCTTGAACACAAACTTAGAGAGATTGATAGGCCTGTTCCATGTATTCAAGAGCTGAGGTAGGAGCTCTGGCTTGTTTTTTCGTACTGTTCCTACCATCGTCAGCTTCCTCTTGAGGAGCTCCTGTCCCAGCTTGTGCGAAGTAAAAAAAGTTATTGCATGTGGCCACAGAGTCACTGTGTCACTTCCAGGACAACCCGCATCCCTTGGTTCTTCTCAGGGGCTCCACTTGCAAGTTCCACACATATGATGAAGCAGCATCACAGGCAGCCAAGATCTTGATTCCATATTTTGCTGGTTTAGACAGTATGTACTGCCTGAAGGGGCAGCGGCCCCTAAATGGCATAAGCTGCTCATCAACAGTAACGTTGGGCCCAGGGTTGTAAAACAGGGGAAGGAGGTCCATCCACTTGTCTCACACTGACCTGATTGCAGCTAGCTTGTCTCTCTGCCGCCGAGCTGGTCTGGTGTCTCGGTTATCGAAGCGGATAATCCTGGAAATAATGTGGAAGTTTTCAAGAGACATTGTTGCACGGAAAAGTTCTCTGCCAGTTTCTGCATCCCACAGGGATTCAGTGGATTCCCCATTGGATCTGAAAATACCAGCAAGGATAAGAACCCCAAAGTATGCCTGTAAATGAGTTTGGGCCATCTCCTTCCATCTCTATCTATATATTGACTCTATCTACCTCTCTCTATCTCTCTGTGTCTCTGTCTCTGTCGCTCTCCCCCCTCCTCTCTCTTTATGTCTCTCTGTCCCTCAGCAGAGAACCGCAAGCTGCTCCATGAGCAGGACATCGAGCGGTCTCTGGTGGAGCTGCTGTCTCTAGAGGGTGATAGTTTGAGGACTGCTACCTGTCAGGCTGTCGCTGCCATGAGTCTACACCTGGCCAGCAAAGACGCTTTCAGAGACCTGGGTGAGACACACACACACAGGCGTGTGCAAACACACACCGACACACACCCGTGGCCCTAACCCTAAACTTTCCTTGTGTTCCAGACGGTATCCGTGCGGTGGTGCAGCTGCTTGGTAGTGAGGGGGGCGAGGTGAGAGAGGCAGCAGCCCAGGCCCTGTCTAGCCTTACAAGCAGCAACCAGCTCAACTCATAGTGGGTTTCACACACACCTAATATACTATATAGCCTGGGGATTGGAAATGATGCAGACAATTACATTGGAAGCAACATTCTTTCCGCAATATTAAGCTGATCCACCCCCCCAAAAAAAAAAAAAAAGATATATATATATATATATATAAAAAAATAAAAAAAATATACTATATAGCCTTCTCTCTCTACCTCTCTCTCTCTACCTTTCTCTCTCTACCTTTCGCTCTCTCTACCTCTCTCTCTCTCTACTTTTCTCTCTGTCTACCTCTCTCTCTCCACCTCACTCTACCTCTCTACCTCTGTCACTCCCTCAGTGTTATGTATAAGGCAGATGTGATGAGGTCTCACTTTGTGTGTGTGTGTGCATGCGTGCATTCATGCGTGAGTGTCTGTGTGTGTCAGTGCTGTCTATGAGGCTGAGGGAGATGAGGGCTTGGTTCAGCAGCTCCATGACGTTATTCCCGGTGCGGTGGCTCACGCTGCGGCTGTCCTCACCAATATGGCTGAACAGGAAGTCCTCCGCTGCAGCATCCTGTCCCACGGGGCCATGGCTGCCCTCCTGGAGCCGCTGCAGTCTGCGGACACACACACCCTGGTCCGAGCCACGCAGGCCCTCGCCGCTCTCGCCTGCGATGCTGAGGGACGGGCAGACGTGAGTGTGTCTTTGTCCGTAGTGCAGGTGTTTCAAACCTGGATCAAATATTTGTCTAATTCTTAAGCTGCACATAGTTCGCCTGGTACAATGGAACCAATGGAATAGTCCAAAAGTGCAAACTCCAACTCCTTCCTCTCATTCCATCTCTTCCTGTTGTTTAGCTGAGGAATGCGGGAGGCCTAGTTCCATTGGTCCAGCTGCTACGGTCCAATCACAAGGAGGTACGCCGCAATGCATGCTGGGCCATCACCGTGTGTGCCAACGATGAGCCCACTGCCGTGGAGATGTGCAAGCTGGGGTGAGTGTGTGTATGTGAATACCACAGATTGCATAATTAAATGCTGTTGTGATTCTAATCTCTAGGGAGGTGGTAGTGTTTTAGTGGTGATCCACGGGAGAGATTTACTAAGGAGCCAGCAGGTGGCAGTATTTCTCTGTTCAATTTAGTGTCAGCTCTGAAGGTGTGTGTTTATTTGTATGTGTTGTGTATCAGGGCCCTAGACTTGTTGCAGGAGATCAACAGCTCAGCTAACCGTAGGAATAAGTTCAGTGAGATTGCTCTACAGAGACTGCTGGACTCCAACCTGTCTCTCAAATACAGCCTGACCAACACACTGGCCCCCACAGACATCACTGTGGACGGCTTCTACGACCCCGGACAGGTAGAGTTGTGTGTTACATCCTTCTCAGCACTTACATCTTTCTCTCTCTCAAAAGTGAAATAAACAATACAAATTAACAGTAAACATTACACTCACAGTTCCAAAAGAATAAAGATATTTTCAAATGTCATATGTCTACATACAGTGTAATAATGGTGTGCAAATGGTTAAAGTACAAAAGGGAAAATAAATAAGCATAAATATGGGTTGTATTTACAATGGTGTTTGTTCTTCACTGGTTGCCCTTTTCTTGTGGCAACAGGTCACAAATCTTGCTACTGTGATGGCACACTAGTATTTCACCCAATAAATATGGGATTTTATCAAAATTGGATTTGTTTTTAAATTCTTTGTGGGTCTGTAATCTGAGGGAAATATCTGTCTCTAATATGGACAACTTTATTTGTATTGCTTTTAATGCATTTTTATCTTATTAACACTTTATTCTATCTAGCTATTTGTGTAGGTAGCTATCAAGTAAACACAGTGATACATTTGGCAGGAGGTTAGGAAGTGCAGCTCAGTTTCCACCTCATTTTGTGGGCAGTGCGCACATAGGCCGCCGTAGGCTCTCAAGAGAAGACAGGCTTTCTCAACAGCAAGACTATGCTCACTGAGTCTGTACATAGTCAAAGCTTTCTTTAAGTTTGGGTCAGTCACAGTGGTCAGGTATTCTGCCATGGTGTTCTCTCTGTTTAGGGACAAATAGCATTCTAGTTTGCTCTGTTTTTTTGTTTGTAATCTTCCCAATGTGACAATGTGGTTGTAGAATTTAATGTATAGCGGGTATCGGCCTAATTCTGCTTTGCATGCATTCTTCATTGGTGAGCGGACCCCAGACCTCACAACCATAAAGGGCAATGGGTTCTATAACTAATTGAAGTATTTTTAGCCAGATCCTAAATGTTATGTCGAATTTTATGTTCCTTTTGATGGCATAGAAGGCCCTTCTTGCCTTGTCTCTCAGATTGTTCACAGCTTTGTGGAAGTTACCTGTTGCATTGATGTTTAGACCGAGGTATGTATAGTTTGTGTGCTTTATGGCAACGGTGTCTAGATGGAATTGATATTTGTGGTCCTGGTGACTGGACCTTTTTTGGAGCACCATTATTTTTGTCTTACTGAGATTTACTGTCAGGGCCCAGGTCTGGCAGCATCTGTTCAGAAGATCTAGGTGCTGCTGTAGGCCCCCCTTGGTTGGTGACAGAAGCACCAGATCATCAGCAAACCGTAGACATTTGACTTCAGATTCTCTCTCTGTCTGTCTGTCTTTTTCTTTCTGTCTTTCTCGCTCTCTGTCTCTCTGTCTGTCAGGCTCGTTCTGGCCAGAGGGTGTTGACTCTAGAGGATCTGTCTAAACAGCCAGTTAACCAGCGACGGCCTGTCATTGCTATTAACGCCAAACCCCTCGACACGTGAGTATGATTATCGTTCACACCAACCCAACCACATACATAGATACAGTACCAGTCAAAGTTTGGACACACCTACTCATTCCAGGGTTTTTCTTTATTTTGACTATTTTCTACATTGTAAAATAATAGTGAAGACATCAAAACTATGAAATAACACATATGGAATCCTGTAGCAACCAAAAAAAAGTGTTAAACAAATCTAAATCTATTTTATATTTGAGATTCATCAATGTAGCCACCCTATGAATTAACCTTGGTGTCTGGGTCCTGGGTTTAGGGATTGTAGCTTCTAGATGCCCTCTTCTTTCTGTGGGCCTCTCTCTGCCCACTTCCAAACTTTGTCCTCCTCTCATTTGCCTTTACATTGTTGACACTCCCTTCAGTGTGTCTGACTCTGGGAGCCCTGACTCTGGGAGCCCTGACTCTCTCTCAGCCCAGTGTTAGAGTATTCTATCACTACAACTAGTATTAGAGTAGTGTGTAGTGGTAGAGTAGTGGTAGAGTAGTGGTAGAGTAGTATGTAGTGGTAGAGTAGTGTGTAGTGGTAGAGTGTAGTGATAGAGTAGTGTGTAGTGGTAGAGTAGTGTAGTGGTAGAGTAGTGTGTAGTGGTAGAGTGTAGTGGTAGAGTAGTGTAGTGGTAGAGTAGTGTAGTGGTAGAGTAGTGGTAGAGTAGTGTAGTGGTAGAGTAGTGTAGTGGTAGAGTAGTGTAGTGGTAGAGTAGTGTAGTGGTAGAGTAGTGTAGTGGTAGAGTAGTGTAGTGGTAGTGTAGTGGTAGAGTAGTGTAGTGGTAGAGTAGTGTAGTGGTAGTGTAGTGGTAGAGTAGTGTAGTGGTAGAGTAGTGTAGTGTAGTGGTAGAGTAGTGTAGTGGTAGAGTAGTGGTAGAGTAGTGTAGTGGTAGAGTAGTGTAGTGGTAGAGTAGTGTAGTGGTAGAGTAGTGTAGTGGTAGAGTAGTGTAGTGGTAGTGTAGTGGTAGAGTAGTGTAGTGGTAGAGTAGTGGTAGAGTAGTGTAGTGGTAGAGTAGTGTAGTGGTAGAGTAGTGTAGTGGTAGAGTAGTGTAGTGGTAGAGTAGTGTAGTGGTAGAGTGTAGTGATAGAGTAGTGTGTAGTGGTAGAGTAGTGTGTAGTGGTAGAGTAGTGTGTAGTGGTAGAGTAGTGTGTAGTGGTAGAGTGTAGTGATAGAGTAGTGTGTAGTGGTAGAGTAGTGTGTAGTGGTAGAGTAGTGTGTAGTGGTAGAGTAGTGTGTAGTGGTAGAGTGTAGTGATAGAGTAGTGTGTAGTGGTAGAGTAGTGTGTAGAGTAGTGTGTAGTGGTAGAGTAGTGTGTAGTGGTAGAGTAGTGTGTAGTGATAGAGTAGTGTGTAGTGATAGAGTAGTGTGTAGTGGTAGAGTAGTGGTAGAGTAGTGTAGTGGTAGAGTAGTGTGTAGTGGTAGAGTAGTGTGTAGTGGTAGAGTAGTGTAGTGGTAGAGTAGTGTGTAGTGGTAGAGTGTAGTGATAGAGTAGTGTAGTGGTAGAGTAGTGTAGTGGTAGAGTAGTGTGTAGTGGTAGAGTAGTGTGTAGTGGTAGAGTGTAGTGATAGAGTAGTGTGTAGTGGTAGAGTAGTGTGTAGAGTAGTGTGTAGTGGTAGAGTAGTGTGTAGTGGTAGAGTGTAGTGATAGAGTAGTGTGTAGTGGTAGAGTAGTGTGTAGTGGTAGAGTAGTGTGTAGTGGTAGAGTAGTGTGTAGTGGTAGAGTGTAGTGATAGAGTAGTGTGTAGTGATAGAGTAGTGTGTAGAGTAGTGTGTAGTGGTAGAGTAGTGTGTAGTGGTAGAGTGTAGTGATAGAGTAGTGTGTAGTGGTAGAGTGTAGTGATAGAGTAGAGTGTAGTGATAGAGTAGTGTGTAGTGGTAGAGTAGTGTGTAGAGTAGTGTGTAGTGGTAGAGTAGTGTGTAGTGGTAGAGTGTAGTGATAGAGTAGTGTGTAGTGGTAGAGTGTAGTGTAGTGGTAGAGTGTAGTGATAGAGTAGTGTGTAGTGGTAGAGTAGTGTGTAGTGGTAGAGTAGTGTGTAGTGGTAGAGTAGTGTGTAGTGGTAGAGTGTAGTGATAGAGTAGTGTGTAGTGATAGAGTAGTGTGTAGAGTAGTGTGTAGTGGTAGAGTAGTGTGTAGTGGTAGAGTGTAGTGATAGAGTAGTGTGTAGTGGTAGAGTGTAGTGATAGAGTAGTGTGTAGTGGTAGAGTAGTGTGTAGAGTAGTGTGTAGTGGTAGAGTAGTGTGTAGTGGTAGAGTGTAGTGATAGAGTAGTGTGTAGTGGTAGAGTAGTGTGTAGTGGTAGAGTAGTGTGTAGTGGTAGAGTAGTGTGTAGTGGTAGAGTGTAGTGATAGAGTAGTGTGTAGTGGTAGAGTAGTGTGTAGAGTAGTGTGTAGTGGTAGAGTAGTGTGTAGTGGTAGAGTAGTGTGTAGTGGTAGAGTAGTGTGTAGTGGTAGAGTAGTGTGTAGTGGTAGAGTGTAGTGATAGAGTAGTGTGTAGTGGTAGAGTAGTGTGTAGAGTAGTGTGTAGTGGTAGAGTAGTGGTAGTGATAGAGTAGTGTGTAGTGATAGAGTAGTGTGTAGTGGTAGAGTAGTGTGTAGTGGTAGAGTAGTGGTAGAGTAGTGTGTAGTGATAGAGTAGTGTGTAGTGGTAGAGTAGTGTAGTGGTAGAGTAGTGTGTAGTGGTAGAGTAGTGTGTAGTGGTAGAGTAGTGGTAGTGATAGAGTAGTGTGTAGTGATAGAGTAGTGTGTAGTGGTAGAGTAGTGGTAGAGTAGTGTGTAGTGGTATAGTAGTGTGTAGTGATAGAGTAGTGTGTAGTGATAGAGTAGTGTGTAGTGGTAGAGTAGTGTGTAGTGGTAGAGTAGTGGTAGAGTAGTGTGTAGTGGTAGAGTAGTGTGTAGTGGTAGAGTAGTGGTAGTGATAGAGTAGTGTGTAGTGATAGAGTAGTGTGTAGTGATAGAGTAGTGTGTAGTGGTAGAGTAGTGGTAGAGTAGTGTGTAGTGGTAGAGTAGTGTGTAGTGGTAGAGTAGTGGTAGTGATAGAGTAGTGTGTAGTGATAGAGTAGTGTGTAGTGGTAGAGTAGTGTGTAGTGGTAGAGTAGTGTGTAGAGTAGTGTGTAGTGGTAGAGTAGTGTGTAGTGGTAGAGTGTAGTGATAGAGTAGTGTGTAGTGGTAGAGTGTAGTGTAGTGGTAGAGTGTAGTGATAGAGTAGTGTGTAGTGGTAGAGTAGTGTGTAGTGGTAGAGTAGTGTGTAGTGGTAGAGTAGTGTGTAGTGGTAGAGTGTAGTGATAGAGTAGTGTGTAGTGATAGAGTAGTGTGTAGAGTAGTGTGTAGTGGTAGAGTAGTGTGTAGTGGTAGAGTGTAGTGATAGAGTAGTGTGTAGTGGTAGAGTGTAGTGATAGAGTAGTGTGTAGTGGTAGAGTAGTGTGTAGAGTAGTGTGTAGTGGTAGAGTAGTGTGTAGTGGTAGAGTGTAGTGATAGAGTAGTGTGTAGTGGTAGAGTAGTGTGTAGTGGTAGAGTAGTGTGTAGTGGTAGAGTAGTGTGTAGTGGTAGAGTGTAGTGATAGAGTAGTGTGTAGTGGTAGAGTAGTGTGTAGAGTAGTGTGTAGTGGTAGAGTAGTGTGTAGTGGTAGAGTAGTGTGTAGTGGTAGAGTAGTGTGTAGTGGTAGAGTAGTGTGTAGTGGTAGAGTGTAGTGATAGAGTAGTGTGTAGTGGTAGAGTAGTGTGTAGAGTAGTGTGTAGTGGTAGAGTAGTGGTAGTGATAGAGTAGTGTGTAGTGATAGAGTAGTGTGTAGTGGTAGAGTAGTGTGTAGTGGTAGAGTAGTGGTAGAGTAGTGTGTAGTGATAGAGTAGTGTGTAGTGGTAGAGTAGTGTGTAGTGGTAGAGTAGTGTGTAGTGGTAGAGTAGTGTGTAGTGGTAGAGTAGTGGTAGTGATAGAGTAGTGTGTAGTGATAGAGTAGTGTGTAGTGGTAGAGTAGTGGTAGAGTAGTGTGTAGTGGTATAGTAGTGTGTAGTGATAGAGTAGTGTGTAGTGATAGAGTAGTGTGTAGTGGTAGAGTAGTGTGTAGTGGTAGAGTAGTGGTAGAGTAGTGTGTAGTGGTAGAGTAGTGTGTAGTGGTAGAGTAGTGGTAGTGATAGAGTAGTGTGTAGTGATAGAGTAGTGTGTAGTGATAGAGTAGTGTGTAGTGGTAGAGTAGTGGTAGAGTAGTGTGTAGTGGTAGAGTAGTGTGTAGTGGTAGAGTAGTGGTAGTGATAGAGTAGTGTGTAGTGATAGAGTAGTGTGTAGTGGTAGAGTAGTGGTAGAGTAGTGTGTAGTGATAGAGTAGTGTGTAGTGATAGTAGTGTGTAGTGGCAGTGTGTAGTGATATAGTAGTGTGTAGTGATAGAGTAGTGTGTAGTGATATAGTAGTGTGTAGTGATATAGTCGTGTGTAGTGATAGAGTAGTGTGTAGTGATAGAGTAGTGTGTGGTGGTAGTGTGTAGTGATAGAGTAGTGTGTGGTGGTAGTGTGTAGTGATAGAGTAGTAGTAGTGTGTAGTGATAGAGTAGTGTGTAGTGATAGTAGTGTGTAGTGGCAGTGTGTAGTGATAGAGTAGTGTGTAGTGATAGTAGTGTGTAGTGGCAGTGTGTAGTGATATAGTAGTGTGTAGTGATAGAGTAGTGTGTAGTGATATAGTAGTGTGTAGTGATAGAGTAGTGTGTAGTGATAGAGTAGTGTGTGGTGGTAGTGTGTAGTGATAGAGTAGTAGTAGTGTGTAGTGATAGAGTAGTGTGTAGTGATAGTAGTGTGTAGTGGCAGTGTGTAGTGATATAGTAGTGTGTAGTGATATAGTAGTGTGTAGTGATAGAGTAGTGTGTAGTGATAGAGTAGTGTGTAGTGATAGAGTAGTGTGTAGTGATATAGTAGTGTGTAGTGATAGAGTAGTGTGTGGTGGTAGTGTGTAGTGATATAGTAGTGTGTAGTGATAGAGTAGTGTGTGGTGGTAGTGTGTAGTGATAGAGTAGTGTGTGGTGGTAGTGTGTAGTGATAGAGTAGTGTGTGGTGGTAGTGTGTAGTGATAGAGTAGTGTGTAGTGATAGAGTAGTGTGTAGTGATAGAGTAGTGTGTAGTGATAGAAAAGTGTGTAGTGATAGAGTAGTGTGTGGTGATAGAGTAGTGTGTGGTGGTAGTGTGTAGTGATAGAGTAGTGTGTGGTGGTAGTGTGTAGTGATAGAGTAGTGTGTGGTGGTAGTGTGTAGTGATAGAGTAGTGTGTAGTGATATAGTAGTGTGTAGTGATATAGTAGTGTGTAGTGATAGAGTAGTGTGTAGTGATATAGTAGTGTGTAGTGATAGAGTAGTGTGTAGTGATAGAGTAGTGTGTGGTGGTAGTGTGTAGTGATAGAGTAGTGTGTGGTGGTAGTGTGTAGTGATTGTGTAGTGATAGAGTAGTGTGTAGTGATAGAGTAGTGATATAGTAGTGTGTAGTGATATAGTAGTGTGTAGTGATAGAGTAGTGTGTGGTGGTAGTGATAGTAGTGTGTAGTGATAGAGTAGTGATATAGTAGTGTGTAGTGATAGAGTAGTGTGTGGTGGTAGTGTGTAGTGATAGAGTAGTGTGTGGTGGTAGTGTGTAGTGATTGTGTAGTGATAGAGTAGTGTGTAGTGATAGAGTAGTGATATAGTAGTGTGTAGTGATATAGTAGTGTGTAGTGATATAGTAGTGTGTAGTGATATAGTAGTGTGTGGTGGTAGTGTGTAGTGATATAGTAGGTTCTAGTGATCAAATCAAAGTTAATTTGCCACGTGCACCGAATACAACAGGTATTGGGTAGTGATATAGTAGTGTGTAGTGATATACAGTGGGGCAAAAAAGTATTTAGTCAGCCACCAATTGTGCAAGTTCTCCCACTTAAAAAGATGAGAGAGGCCTGTAATTTTCACCATAGGTACACTTCAACTTCAAAATGAGGGAAAAAAATCCAGAAAATCACATTGTAGGATTTTTAATGAATTTATTTGCAAATTATGGTGGAAAATAAGTATTTGGTCAATAACAAAAGTTTATCTCAATACTTTGTTATATACCCTTTGTTGGCAATGACAGAGGTCAAACGTTTTCTGTAAGTCTTCACAAGGTTTTCACACACTGTTGCTGGTATTTTGGCCCATTCCTCCATGCAGATCTCCTCTAGAGCAGTGATGTTTTGGGGTTGTTGCTGGGCAACACGGACTTAACTCCCTCCAAAGATTTTCTATGGGGTTGAGATCTGGAGACTGGCTAGGCCACTCCAGGACCTTGAAATGCTTCTTACGAAGCCACTCCTTCGTTGCCCGGGCGATGTGTTTGGGATCATTGTCATGCTGAAAGACCCAGCCACGTTTCATCTCCAATGCCCTTGCTGATGGAAGGAGGTTTTCACTCAAAATCTCACGATACATGGCCCCATTCATTCTTTCCTTTACACGGATCAGTCGTCCTGGTCCCTTTGCAGAAAAACAGCCCCAAAGCATGATGTTTCCACCCCCATGCCTCACAGTAGGTATGGTGTTCTTTGGATGCAACTCAGCATTCTTTGTCCTCCAAACACGACGAGTTGAGTTTTTACCAAAAAGTTATATTTTGGTTTCATCTGACCATATGACATTCTCCCAATCTTCTTCTGGATCATCCAAATGCTCTCTAGCAAACTTCAGACGGGCCTGGACATGTACTGGCTTAAGCAGGGGGACATGTCTGGCACTGCAGGATTTGAGTCCCTGGCGGCGTAGTGTGTTACTGATGGTAGGCTTTGTTACTTTGGTCCCAGCTCTCTGCAGGTCATTCACTAGGTCCCCCCGTGTGGTTCTGGGATTTTTGCTCACTGTTCTTGTGATCATTTTGACCCCACGGGGTGAGATCTTGCGTGGAGCCCCAGATCGAGGGAGATTATCAGTGGTCTTGTATGTCTTCCATTTCCTAATAATTGCTCCCACAGTTGATTTCTTCAAACCAAGCTGCTTACCTATTGCAGATGCAGTCTTCCCAGCCTGGTGCAGGTCTACAATTTTGTTTCTGGTGTCCTTTGACAGCTCTTTGGTCTTGGCCATAGTGGAGTTTGGAGTGTGACTGTTTGAGGTTGTGGACAGGTGTATTTTATACTGATAACAAGTTCAAACAGGTGCCATTAATACAGGTAACGAGTGGAGGACAGAGGAGCCTCTTAAAGAAGAAGTTACAGGTCTGTGAGAGCCAGAAATCTTGCTTGTTTGTAGGTGACCAAATACTTATTTTCCACCATCATTTGCAAATAAATTCATAAAAAATCCTACAATGTGATTTTCTGGATTTTTTTTCTCATTTTGTCTGTCATAGTTGAAGTGTACCTATTATGAAAATTACAGGCCTCTCTCATCTTTTTAAGTGGGAGAACTTGCACAGTTGGTGGCTGACTAAATACTTTTTTGCCCCACTGTAGTAGTGTGTATCAGTGTGTAGTGATAGTGATATACAGTGAAATGCCTACTTACAGGCCCTAACCAACAGTGTGATTTATAAGTTTAAAAAATTGCTATTAGGTGAACAATAGATAAGTAAAGAAATAAAAACAACAGTAAAAATACAGTAGCTAGGCTATAACAGTAGCGAGGCTACATACAGGCACTGGTTAGTCGGGCTAATTGAGGTAGTATGTACATGTAGGTATGGTTAAAGTGACAGTGCATATATGATAAACAGAGAGTAGCAGTAGCGTAAAAGAGTGGTTGGCTGGTGGTGGGACACAATGCAGATAGTCCAGGTAGCCAATGTGCGGGGGCAACGGTTGGTCGGGCTAATTGAGGTAGTATGTACATGAATGTATAGTTAAAGTGACTCTGCATATATGATAAACAGAGTAGCAACAGTGTAAAATAGGGGTTGGGGGGGTGGGACAATGCAAAAAGTCTGGGTAGCCATTTGATTACCTGTTCAAGAGTCTTATGGCTTTGGGGTAAAAACTGTTGAGAAGTCTTTTGGTCCTAGACTTGGCGCTACGGTACCGCTTACCGTGCGGTAGTAGCGAGAACATTCTATGACTGGGGTCGCTGTGGTCTTTGACAATTTAGGGCCTTCCTCTGACACCGCCTGATGTAGAGGTCCTGGATTGGTGACGTGGAAATATTGGTTCAAATTTTTTCTCAGATATCGGAACTTGTGAATTCGAATAGACTTTATTACAAAAGTAACAAAGCCGAGCAGGCCCACCCAACTGATATTTCCAGTCTCAGCACTCTCCTTTAAAACAGTTTTACCCTTACATAAGTCACTCCACTTTATGTAAATTATTACAGTGCCTTGCGAAAGTATTCACCCCCTTGGCATTTTTCCTATTTTGTTGCCTTACAACCTGGAATTAAAATAGATTTTGGGGGGGGTTGCATCATTTGATATACACAACATGCCTACCACTGGGAAGATGCAACATATGTTTTATTGTGAAACAAACAAGAAATAAGACCCCCCCCAAAAAAACATGAGCGTGCATAACTATTCACCCCCCAGAGTCAATAGTTTGTAGAGACACCTTTTGCAGCAATTACAACTGCAAGTCTCTTGGGATATGTCTCTATAAGCTTGGCACATCTAGCCACTGGAATTTTTGCCCATTCTTCATGGCAAAACTGCTCCAGCTCCTTCAAGTTGGATGGGTTCCTGCTGGTGTACAGCATTCTTTAAGTCATACCACAGATTCTCAATTGGATTGAGGTCTGGGCTTTGACTAGGCCATTCCAAGACATTTACATGTTTCCCCTTAAACCACTCGAGTGTTGCTTTAGCAGTATGCTTAGAGTCATTGTCCTGCTGGAAGGTGAACGTCCGTCCCAGTCTCAAATCTCTGGAAGACTGAAACAGGTTTCCCTCAATAATGTACGTGTATTTAGTGCCATCCATCATTCCTTAAATTCTGACCAGTTTCCCAGTCCAAGCCGATGAAAAACATCCCCACAGCATGATGCTGCCACCACCATGCTTCACTGTGGGGATGGTGTTCTCAGGGTGATGGAAGGTGTTGGGTTATATCAGAGTACCTTCTTCCATATGTTTGTGGAGTCTCCCACATGCCTTTTGGCGAACACCAAACGTGTTTACTTTATTTTTTTATTTTTTTTCTGTGGAGTGTACGGCTTAAAGTGGTCCTATTGACAGATACTCCAATCTCCGCTGTGGAGCTTTGCAGCTCCTTCTGGGTTATCTCTGGTCTCTTGCCTCTCTGATTAATGCCTTCCTTGCCTGGTCCGTGAGTTTTGGTGGGCGGCCCTCTCTTGCAGGTTTGTTGTGGTGCCATATTCTTTCCATTTTTCAATAATGGAGTTAATGGTGGTCCGTGGGATGTTCAAAGTTTGTTATTTTTTTATAACCCAAACCTGATCTGTACTTCTCCACAACTTTGTCTCTGACCTGTTTAGAGAGCTCCTTGGTCTTCATGGTGCTGCTTGCTTGGTGGTGCCCTTGCTTAGTGGTGTTGCAGACTCTGGGGCCTTTCGAAACAGGTGTATACAGTGGGGAGAACAAGTATTTGATACACTGCCGATTTTTCAGGTTTTCCTACTTACAAAGCATGTAGAGGTCTGTAATTTTTATCATAGGTACACTTCAACTGTGAGAGACAGAATCTAAAACAAAAATCCAGAAAATCACATTGTATGATTTTTAAGTGAATACTTTTGCAAGGCACTGTAGTACCCTTTAGGCTTGACCACCCTTATCTTGTTGCCTTGCTTAGTTTCCATTCTCTTATTGGCTCAGACATTAGGGCATAGATTATATTGGTGGCGTGACATTGCAATTACACAAAAATAAACAGACATGCACACTCCTAATGCAAGTGCATGTCTAATGGTGACTATAACTGTCACGGCTGTTGAAAGGAGAGGACCAAGGTGCAGCGTGGTGAGCGTACATTTTGTCTTTATTTGGAAAAGACGCTGAACAAAACAACAAACACTACAAAAACAAACCGTGAAGCTACAGGCTATGTGCCCTAAACAAAAGTCAACTTCCCACAAACACAGGTGGAAAAAGAGCTACCTAAGTATGGTTCTCAGAGACAACGATAGACAGCTGCCTCTGAGAACCACACCCGGCCAAACACAAAGAAAAAGAAAACATAGAAATAGAAAATCATAGAAACACAAAACATAGAATGCCCACCCCAACTCACGTGACAATAACTGATTAACTAATGTTCCTGTCCAAAGGCCTTCACAAGACACATAATGTCCAGGCCTGTGTTGATCCAGCTTTGTACATTCACATGATTTATGCTTACATAGGTCTAATTAACCCCATATTGATTCTGTTTCACTACTTCTGGGAAAACAGTATAGATACTGGAAAAATAACCAAAGCACTGGAAATTCTCCTGCAATGACAGGCAACTTAGCCCTAGTGATGTACTGGGACGTACACACTACCCTCTGTAGTGCCTTGCGGTCGGAGGACGAGCAGTTGCCGTACCAGGCAGTGATGCAACCAGTCAGGATGCTCTCGATGTTGCAGCTGTAGAACCTTTTGAGGATCTGAGGACCCATGCCAAATCTTATTAGTTTCCTGAGGGTGAATAGGCTTTGTCATGCCCTCTTCATTACTGTCTTGGTGTGTTTAGACCATTCTAGTTTGTTGGTGATGTGGACACCAAGGAACTTGAAGCTCTCAACCTGCTCTACTACAGCCCCGTCGATGAGAATGGGGGCGTGCTCGGGCCTCCTTTTCCTGTAGTCCACAATCATCTCCTTTGTCTTGATTATGTTGAGGGATAGGTTGTTATTCTGGCACCACCCGGCCAGGTCTCTGACCTCCTCCCTATAGGCTGTCTCGTCGTTGTCAGTCGTTTGCAAACTTAATGATGGTGTTGGAGTCGTGCCTGGCCACGCAGTCGTGGGTGAACAGGGAGTACAGGAGGGGACTGAGCTCGCACCCCTGAAGGGCTCCAGTGTTGAGGATCAGCGTGGCGGATGTGTTGCTACCTACCCTCAACACCTGGGGGCAGCCCGTCAAAGTCCAGGATCCAGTTGCAGAGGGAAGTGTTTGGTCCCAGGATCCTTAGCTTAGTGATGAGCTTTGAGGGTACTATGGTGTTGAACGCTGAGCTGTAGTCAATGAATAGCATTCTCACGTAGGTGTTCCTTTTGTCCAGGTGGGAAAGGGCAATGTGGAGTGCAATAGAGATTGCATCATCTGTGGATCTGTTTGGGCGGTATGCAAATTGGAGTGGGTCTAGGGTTTCTGGGATAATGGTGTTAATGTGAGCTATTACCAGCCTTTCAAAGCACTTCATGGCTACGGACATGAGTGCTACGGGTCTGTAGTCATTTAGGCAGGTTGCCTTAGCGTTCTTGGGCACAGGGACTATGGTGGTCTGCTTTAATATGTTGATATTACAGACTCAATCAGGGACATGTTAAAAATGTCAGTAAAGACATCTGCCAGTTGGTCAGCACATGCCCAGAGCACACGTTCTGGTAATCCGTCTGGCCCCGCGGCCTTGTGAATGTTGACCTGTTTAAAGGTCTTACTCACGTCGGCTACGGAGAGCGTGATCACACAGTCGTCCGGAACAGCTGATTCTCTCATGCATGCCTCAGTGTTGCTTGCCTCGAAGCGAGCGTAGAAGTGATTTAGCTCGCCTGGTAGGCTCGTGTCACTGGGCAGCTCAGCTGTGCTTCCCTTTGTAGTCTGTAATAGTTTGCAAGCCCTGCCACATAAGACGAGCGTCGGAGTTGGTGTAGTACGATTCAATCTTAGCCCTGTATTGGTGCTTTGCCTGTTTGATGGTTCGTCAGAGGGCATAGCAGGATTTCTTATAAGCTTCTGGGTTAGAGTCCCGCACCTTGAAAGCAGCAGCTCTACCCTTTAGCTCAGAGAGAATGTTTCCTGTAGAGTAGTGTGTAGTGATATAGTACTGTGTAGTGATAGTGTAGCGTGTAGTGATGGAGTTGTCCAATTGTTAGTGTTTAGGGGGAGAGGAAGTGGGACTGATGCTGCTACCTGTTAAACAGGCCTTCTCTGGCGGAGAGAGAAGCCCAGTCAGGGACAGTTGTCAGGGGCAGTAGTCAGGCACAGTCGTCAGGCACAGTAGTCAGGGACAGGAGCTATAGGGCCTCAGAAAGACACAACAATCATGCATGCTTGTCTCATCAGACTCATTAATAAGCTGACATTTAACGCCTTAAGGCCTCACCTTATGCAGCATATTCGGAAAGTATTCAGACACCTTGACTTTTTCCACATTTTGTTATGTTACAGCCTTATTCTACAATTTATTAAATTAGTTTTTTCCCCCTCATCAATCTACACACAATACCCCATAATGACAAAGCAAAAACAGGTTTTTAGACATTTTCAATATCAAAACTTAAATATCACATTTACATAAGTATTCAGACCCTTTACTCAGTACTTTGTTGAAGCACTTTTGGCCGCAATTACAGCCTCGAGTATTCTTGGGTATGACGCTACAAGCTTGGCACACCTGTATTTGGGGAGTTTAGCCCATTCTTCTCTGCGGATCCTCTCAAGCTCTGTCAGGTTGGATGGGGAGTGTTGGTGCTGGGCTATTTTCAGGTTTCTTCAGAGATGTTCGATCGTGTTCAAGTCTGGGCTCTGGCTGGGTGACTCCATTCAGAAACTTGTGCCAAAGCCACTCCAGCGTTGTCTTGGATGTGTGCTTAGGGTTGTTTTCCTGTTGGAAGGTGAACCTTAACCTGATCCAGAGCGCTCATGACCTCAGACTGGGGTGTTCATCAAGGATCTCTTTGGACTTTGCTCCGTTCATCTTTCCCTCGATCCTGACTAGTCTCCCAGGACCTGCCGCTGAAATATATCCCCACCGCATGATGCTGCCACCACCATGTTTCACCGTAGGGGTGGTGCCAGGTTTCCTCCAGACATGAGGCTTGGCATCCAGGCCAAAGAGTTCAATCTTGGTTTCATCAGACCAGAGAATCTTGTTTCTCATGGTCTGAGAGTACTTTAGGTGCATTTTGGCAAACTCCAAGCTGTCATGTGCCTTTTACTGAGGAGTGGCCACTTCCGTCTGGCCACTACCATAAAGGCCTGATTGGTGGAGTGCTGCAGAGATGGTTGTCCTTCTGTAAGGTTCTCCCATCTCCACAGAGGAACTCTGGAGCTCTGTCAGAGTGACCATCGGGTTCTTGGTCACCTCCCTGATCAAGGCTCTTCTCCCCCGATTGCTCAGTTTGGCCGGGCGGCCCGCTCTAGGAAGAGTCTTGGTGGTTCCAAACTTCTTCCATTTAAGAATGATGGCGGCCACTGTGTTCTTGGGGACCTTCAAAGCTGCAGAAATGTTTTGGTACCCTTCCCCAGATCTGTGACTTGACACAATCCTGTCTCGGAGCTCTACGGACAATTCCTTCGACCTCATGGCTTGGTTGTTGTCCCAAAATGCACTGTCAACTGTGGGACCTTATATAGAAAGGTGAGTGCCTTTCCAAATCATGTCCAATCAATTCATTTTACCACAGGTGTGGTTTACCACAGGTCCAATCAAGTTGTAGAAACATCTCAAGGATGATCAATGGAAACAGGATGCACCTGAGCTCAATTTCGAGTCTCATAGTAAAGGGTCTGAATACTTTTGTAAATAAGCTATTTCTGTTTTTTGTTTTTTTTAATACATTTGCAAACATTTCTAAAAACCTATTTTTGCTTCGTCATTATGGGGTATTGTGTGTAGATTGATGAGGATTTTTTTTGTTTCATCAATTTAAGAATAAGGCTGTAACGTTTCAAGTGGTCTGAATACTTTCCGAATGCACTGTATATCTGTCACGGCCGTCAACAGAAGTAGACCAAGGTGTAGCGTGGTGAGAGTACATATTCCTTTATTTATTTGACGCCGACAAAAACAATGTGACAATATCAATGCATCTACAGTATGTGCTTGGAGATGTTTTTGTCGTCTGACCAGAAGGAGAAAGGAAGTGTGTGTGTGTGTAACTGTACTGTACCTGTCCTGCAGGGTGTCAGTCGATCAGTCAGAGGAGAGACAACAGGACAGCCCCACCGAGACTCGCACTGCATCTGTACTCAGCAGCAAGGGCTCCACCAGGACTCCCAGGTGTGTGTGTGTGTGTGTGTGTGTGTGTGTGTGTGTGTGAGAGAGGAAGAACATGAGAGAGGGTGTGTGTGTTAGAACTAAAGTACAGTAAATCAAATCAAATGTATTTTATAAAGCTCTTTTTACCCAGTGTAAAACCACAAAGAGAAAACAAGTCAGATTTAGAAGCACATTGGAACCTGGCTCTGTGGGGTAGCCAGTCCTCTTCTGGCTGTATGTATCAAGAGGACAGGTAAAGTGGCTGTCTCTTTCCTTTCTCTTTCACACTGTCTTCCTGTAGCAAAGGGAAGAGTAAAGGGCGGAAGGAGGACGAGAAACTGAGAGATGAGGATGAGAGTAAGCCCCAGCAGGAGGTAGCCACGGTAACAGAGAAGCCGTGGATGCTTCCGTATGATGCTGCGTTCCACGCCCTGGTTACCGAGGCCACCAAGACCATCCTCCCGCTGCACGCGGAGAGTGAGCAGTACAGCGCCTTAGCCAGGTCAGAAAGACAGTACTTAAATAACCTACAAATAATCAACTGACAACCAACACACAACCTCAAATGACTAACACACAACTAAGAATAAGGTACCCAAAACTAACACACAACCCCACTAACAGGCAGTTCCTTTATCATTGTTTGTGGCTGCTGCCGTTCAGCCCCTATCTGCTGTGTGATTGGCTGTTAGGCTGGTGAGTGAGGTGATGGGCGGGGCGGTGGAGGTGGACAGACAGCATGACTTCCTGTGGGAGCTCCACCTCAGTGAGCTGCGCTACGAACTACAGTCCAACATCATCCCCATCGGACAGATACGCAAGGGAACCTACTACCACAGGGCTCTGCTTTATAAGGTGGGTAGTGTACTATCTCTTTCCCCTCTCTTTATCGCTCTCTATCTCTCTTATTCTAGTCCCTAACTCCTCTCTCTCCCCAGGTGTTGGCTGACCGTATAGGTGTGAGTTGTAGCCTGGTGAGGGGGGAGTATAACCGGGTGTGGAATGAGGTCCTCCTCTCAGTTGGGACGCCCTACTATCCAGGGTGCCAGCCCCAGCCCAGAGCTCACCTGGTGGACCTCATACACCAGCCTGGCAGGCTGCTGAGAGCCAATACACCCCAGGCCAAACAATACCAGACTATATAACCACACATTAAAATACACTTTATAACTACACCATACCAGACTATATAACCACACGTTAAAATACACTTTATAACTACACCATACCAGACCCTGGGAGGCTGCTAAGGTCCACCACACAACCCCAAGTTATACAATGCCAGACTGTCCTTTATAAACAACACCAGACCTTATAAACTGTCTGAACTAGACTGTATGGCTATCCCATTCTTTCTTTATGCTGAGTGATTTTACCCAGAAGACACTGTTACCATTTAAAGTATCACATAGATTTCTGATTCTCAGCGTCTGACGTTAGTAAAGTTGGGTAATGTCTTGTCAACAAAACATAGATGATGTTGAAACATCTGTGATTATTGGCCAAAATACATTAGAATTTTGTTGTGAATGTTGTGCATTCACCTTTTGACATGGTTCCATAGTGTTGTAGGATGGGGAGTAGCACAAGGTCAGATTGGCCACTGATCAACCAGTCAAGTCCCTCTGCAGGCAGGGAGTGCTCATCGGTTGTTTCAACTCCAACTGAGTTCAAAACTATTGAAAAATATATAATTTAGCTTCTAAGTTCATGTAGTCGTAAGGGGTTTGAGGCATAGTAATGTGAATGACTCTTTTGAGATATCCACCCCCCCCCCACAAATCTTGAATTTGGCTACTATTTATTCCCTCTGTTGGAAATAAGACAATTACTCTAATTTCAGTAGTAATTGTTGCAGACTATTTCATGTCTTGTGACTGCTCAACATTTTTACAAAATATCATTAATCATTTTTGATTGGTTAGATTTGGATCTTTAGTATGAGACATGTACAGTATTTCACAGAACCATCCTGTCCAACAACAAAATAAGGGATTGGCCTCTAACTCTCAGTCGATGTTCCTTATCAACTCTGACCTATATAATATATCATCTAGTAAGGGCATTTGTCGCGTTCAAGACAACTGGCAACTCAGGGGGGGGGGAAAAAGTAGATCAGACTGGGAAAAATCGTTTTGAATGGTCATCCAACTTGGAATTTATCCCTGTTTGTCTCTCTGTGCCAGTTTGTCTTGTATGTTTAGTCAACCAGCGTGTTTTTCCCCGTACTCCTTTTTCTAGTCCTCCCGGTTTTGACCCTTGCCTGTTCTGGACTCTGTACCTGTCTGCCTTGACCACGAGCCTGTCTGCCACTCTGTACCTCCTGTACTCTGATCTGATTCTGACCTTTTTGCCTGTCCTCGACCATTCTCTTGCCTACCCCTTTGGATTATTAAACATTGCAAAACTCCAACCATCTGCCTCGTGTGTCTGCATCTGGGTCTCGCCTTGTGCCTTGACAAGAGGTCCGACTTTCCGACCTGAAGATCACTGACATCAAGATTTGTCCTCGTTGTTCTCATGGTGCTTTCAAGACAACTGGGAACTCGCAAAAAAAACAATGTCAACTCATGATGTCAGTGATCTTCAGGTCGGAAAGTGGGCGTTCTTTTACCCAGAGAATAATTGTTGTAACGTTGAGAGAAAAGTTAGCACAGATTCATTAGTCAGGGCTCCACCATTAACTCGGATAGGATAAAGTAATCCTTCTAACCCCCCCCCCTTAAAAGAGTTAGATGCACTATTGTAAAGTGGTTGTTCCACTGGATATCATAAGGTGAATGCACCAATTTGTAAGTCGCTCTGGATAAGAGCGTCTGCTAAATGACTTAAATGTAAATGTTAAATGTAAAACACAAAAAAAATATTGTTTCTAGCCCAAACAGTTCAAAAGATATGCTACTAGTTCAATGTTTTTCTTCCTATAATAGACAGAGGACTGGCGTCAGTTCTAAAACTACTCGAGGGCATTTGTTTACATCTTGTTCAGTCATGTTACCTCATTAGCTAGCTAGTTAACAACCCGGTAACTTTACCAATACATCCAAACATGTGGGGGCACAGAAAGAAAATAAAGGGGATAGCTTCTTCAGGAAGTCAATGATCATGTTTGCGCTCCCCTGCTCAGACGTTGCATGCATCAACCAATGGTTGCGTGCTACGTCGTCGACTGTCATCAACTGGCGGATCGCTATACTCCGAAACGCTATTCACGTAATAATAAGAAATTCCCCTCGACCACGCCCACAAATGGGGGGGAAACCATTGACCCCCATTGTAAAAGAGCCAACTTCATTGTCGACTTTTTGTTATACAGAAATAACGAAACATGCCGAAAAGCTGCTGTGTTGTTCAAGGTACATGTAAAAAAAAAAGTAAAAAAATCCCGAACTACAGTGCTCCCACATAGGGAAATAGAGCCCTGTGGCTTCAGGCTGTTCTGCGTGGGAAATGCAGGGACCTGGTGTACAAGTAGGCTACACGTAGCTACGTGTGTGGAAAACATTAGCTAGCACTCACTCATGTGGCTGCTAGTGTAACGGATGTGAAATGGCTAATGCTAGCACCTTCATGAAAAGTGGAGCCCTACAATATTATGTTTTTCTAAGTAGTGAGAACGCTTGGGAGCAGGCCGTGTTAAAAGTAATCCTTAGACATGTACTTTTCTTAAATGTAGTTTTTGCTGTGAGCCAATGGGGTAACCTAGGTTAGGGTCTCCGTTGGATGTCGTCAGTGACAAACTTGACTTTCTTAAGACAGTACAATTTCAATGTAATGCATCGCAATAGGTAAATAGTGCTTGTACACAATGTAGTAACCTAATATTCCACCAGTGGCTTTGTAATTACAATGGCAGTTTTTTGTATCAACATTTTAGCTTTTTATAAAACACATCTTTACAGGATTACATATTTAGTTTTTAGGGCACAACATGTGCTTCATAAGTAGCTAGAATGCATATAGGCCTAATATAGGCTATATGCAATCAATTAAAACAAGTTTCTGTTGCTCCTAAATGTTATTTTGTGCTACTAACGTTTTAAAATTGGGAGCACCAGTACCAATGAAAATGTTTAATTTAGAGCTATCCATCAAGTTTGTGACCGGGTCTTCCTACTATCTTTATACTGGACAGCAGGGCGGGCTAGGGGGGAGACGGTCAGGCAGGGACCAAAAGGAACTTGCTGGAGAGTTCAAAGTCCTCATTGAGCGCAGATTAGATCAGAGCAGCGCTGATGCCAACAGCCTGCACTTGACTTTGATACAGACACTTGCTGCGCGGAGGACTGGAGCGCACAGCCTCAAACTGCAGGAGAAAACAAGTCTCGTTTTATCGTCCGACTTTTGCTCGTCATCGCTCAGAGAGCGGCTGCCAAGTCCGTATTATTGCCCAAGACTAGAGTCCCTGCTTTCATCCGCCCTGTCTCCACTAGTTCAGGTATGAGCTATTAGGCTTTATAGAATGGAATTGCGTAGTTTGCATCTGGATAAGCTAGTTTATTGTAAATTAATACGTTTATTAGATACTATTGTAATATGTCCTATTCATAGTCTTTCTATACTTTTTAAACAAAATCAACAAGTGTTTTTGGTCCTGTTATGTAAGTGGTTGATGCAGAATAGACCAGTGGAAGTTACCAAAGAGCCATCTGACACAGGCCTACTGTCACATTTTCCCTGGGGACACATTTGCTGCAAAGAGCAGAAACCCATTGTGCTCTTAGTAGGCTACAGTGGGGAAATAAAAAGCTAAAAGCAATTTAAAAAGTATTTAATTACAAATAAAGTGCAACAAAACACTCACCAAATGTTGCTTATCAATGTTCGCATGTGTGTGTTTGTGTGTTACGGGCTTGCGATCACTGACTCGTTGTGATGCGATGACCAACTGGCAGAAGAGACTGACCTCTAAACAGAACATGGTAAACATGGAGAAGGGGACAGATGGTGAGTCACACACACACACGTCTCCTGTCCTCAGCATCAATGACCATGGACTGACAATTCATAACCATCGGTGGGTTCATTGAGTAGGTTTGTATGGACTTTGTTTATAGTTTTCCTCAGTGTGGAAGATGATAGGAGCAGTTGGTTAAAGAATGACATACAGTATGGGCTGCATCTCAGTAGTCTACAGTGGCTCCCTCTCCTCACCTTCATTTGCACTGATCTGAAAACATAGGCTAGGTTAAAGCAATATGGTGGAAGCCTCAAAAAACAACATATAGTGTGCCTACTCTGTATGTGTCCTCAACCTTTCAGCGGTCTCTATCTGAACCATAGTGAAGTGGGGATGTACCCGTGTGTGTCCTGCGACCCTCCCCTCTTCAGGTAACCATCTAGCCTCCCTATACCAACTGGTCACACTAACATCTTAATTTCGACCTTTCTGTAATCCTAACCCGAATATGAGCATTTAGACTCGATCTCTTTCTAGACCTCTCGTTCTCTCCTCTAGTTCAGAGGTGAAGTATGACTCGGGCATGGGCTGGCCGGCATTCAAAGAGGCTCATGGGACATGAACGCGACAAGAGCCACGTATCCATCATCCGTCACCCTGACAACACCCTGGGTAGTGCAGAGACAGAGGTCGTCTGTAAACATGTGAGTTGCATTCTGGGTAATTATGCTGAGAGCCAATCAAACTATTGTGTATTGCAGGTGTTAGTGTGTTGGTGTGTTTGTTCTGTCTCCTCTAGTGTGTGTGTGTGTGTGTGTGTGTGTGTGTGCATCGTTACAGTGTGACGCCCATCTGGGTCATGTGTTTGAGGATGGACCGGACCCCACCGGAGAGAGGTTCTGCATCAACAGCTTCTCTCTCAACTTCAGGCCCAGAGAACCCGGACCCGGCGACCAGTAGAACCCCCTAGAACCATCTTAAATCACCTAAGCCTGACCAGAACCAACCTTCAAACCCAGAGAACACAAACACGAGGGCCAGTAGAACGCAACAGGCCCAATATCTGGATCCCTAACCAGAGATCTCAGCATCAGGAATACTGTTTTATATGTCTGTATCTTTCTGTAACTGATCATAGATGAGCTTGTGACCTATATTTACCTGGCTGTGTGGTCTTCCCAACCATAGCCACAACTACTGTACATTATACAGTGCCTTCGGAAAGTATTCAGACCCCTTGACTTTTTCCACATTTTGTTACATTAGACTTATTCTAAAATGTATTAAATATATTTTTTTCCTCATCAGTCTACCCCATAATGGCAAAGCAAACAGTTTTAGAAATGTTTGCAAATGTATAAAAGCATACTTTATTTACATACGTATTCAGACCCTTTGCTATGAGACTCATAATTGAGCTCAGGTGCATCCTGTTTCCATTGATCATCATTGAGATGTTTCTACAACTTGGAGTCCAGCTGTGGTAAATTCTATTTATTGGATATGATTTGGAAAGGCACACACCTGTCTATATAAGGTCCCACAGTTGATAGTGCATGTCAGAGCAACAACCAAGTCAGCTCTGAGACAGGATTGTGTCGAGGCACAGATCTGGGGAAGGGTACCAATACATTTCTGCAGCTTTGAAGGTCCCCAAGAACACAGTGGCCTCCATCATTTTTAAATGGAAGAAGTTCTGAACCTCGAGCCGCCCGGCCAAACTGAGCGGAGAGAAGCACCTTGGTCAGGGAGGTGACCAAGAACTCAATGGTCACTCCTCTATGGAGAGGAAGGACAACTGTCTCTGCATCACTCCACCAATCAGGCCTTTATGATAGAGTGGCCAGACGGAAGCCATTCCTCAGTAAAAAAGGCACATGACAGCCCACTTGGAGTTTGCCAAAAGGCACCTAAAGACTCTCAGACCATTAGAAACAAGATTCTCTGATCTGATGAAACCAAGATTGAACTCTTTGGCCTGAATGGCAAGCATCAAGTCTGGAGGAAACCTGGCGCCATCCCTAAGGTGAAGCATGGTGGTGGCAGCATGATGCTGTGGGGATGTTTTTCGGGACAAGTCTCTGAATGTCCTTGAGTGGCCCAGCCAGAGCCCGGACTTCAACCCGATCGAACATCTCCGAAGAGACCTGAAAATAGCTGAACTGCAATGCTCCCCATCCAACCTGAGAGCGTGAGAGGATCTGCAGAGAAGAATGGGAGAAATTCCCCAAATACAGGTGTACCAAGCTTGTAGCGTCATACCCAAGAAGACTCGAGGCTGTAATCGCTGCCAAAAGTGCTTCAACAAAGTACTGAGTAAAGGATCTGAATACTTATGTAAATGTATTTGTTTTTTTATTCGTAATATATTAGCAATAATTTCAAAACTGTTTTTGCTTTGTCATTATGAGTTGTGTGTAGATTGAGGGGGAAAAAGGGAAAAAAAAAACTATTTTAATAAATTTTAGAATAAGGCTGTAACGTAACAAAATGTGGAAAAAGTCAATGGTCTGAATTTCCGAAGGCACTGTTTGTTAATGGTCACATTTTGTAATGCTTGTTAAAGGGTTTTCAATCAAGTTCACTGGGAATCTGAGATTTAACTGTTAGGTCATTATGAGGTGACATCACTAAAGCTGCTGTAGGTCCCATGACAGAAAAGTCTGAAATTAGGAAGGAATTCTAATATTGGCTCTAGAACTAAAAGGAAACCCCTGTTGTTGCTCAGCAGGACCAGGTTTGAAGACCATTGATGAATGACTGTTGTATGACCATAACGGGCCGCAGATTTAGGGTCTCATTCCTAGGCACTGAACACCAGGGCTTAGTGTCTGCTATTGTGTACAGTTAGTATGTCTGTGCTAGAACTTAGGGGGTCTACACAGTCTATGCAAACGGAGTCAAAGGATGTCCATTTGTGTTGCTCTGTAAGTAGTTCTACGTACATTTGTGCGGCTCACTTCCTTTGGCTCTGCTTCCGTAGACTGTAGACCCCTTTACTGTCACTTGAACCATTCAACATGTAACATAGTCCGGGTTAGCGGAGGGTTTGACCGGCCGGGATATCCTTGTCCCGTCGCGCTCTAGCGACTCCTTGTGGCAGGCCAGGCGCATGCACGCTAACTTCGGTCGGCAGTTGTTTCCTCCGACACATTGGTGCAGCTGGTTAAGCGAGCAGTGTGTCAAGAAGCAGCGCAGTGTGTCAAGAAGCAGCGCAGTGTGTCAAGAAGCAGCGCAGTGTGTCAAGAAGCAGCGCAGTGTGTCAAGAAGCAGAGCAGGGTGTCAAGAAGCAGAGCAGGGTGTCAAGAAGCAGAGCAGCTTGGCAAGGTCGAGTTTCGGAGGACGCATGGCTCTCAACCTTCGCCTCTCGAGTCCGTATGGGAGTTGCAGTGATGGGACAAGACTAACTACCAATTGGATAAAATTTGATCACACAAAATTGGGGAGAAAAATAGGTAAAAAGTAAAGAAAGAGGCACCACAGAGAGAGTGAGGGTCGGACACAAGATATGTTTTATTTATTTCATCTTTATTTAACCAGGTAGGTGGCAGCAGAGAACTGGAAGGAAAGGTGGCCAAAGAAAGTGTTGGCTTTGGGGATGACCAGTGAAATATACCTCCTGGTGCGCGTGCTACGGGTGGGTGTTGCTATGGTGACCAGTGAGCTGATATAAGGCGGGGCTTTACCAAGCAAAGACTTATAGATGACCTGGAGCCAGTGGGTTTGGCGACGAACATGTAGCAAGGGTCAGCCAACGAGAGCATACAGGTCGCAGTGGTGGGTAGTATATGGGGCTTTGGGGACAAAACAGATGGCACTGTGATAGACTACATCCAGTTTGCTGAGTAGAGTGTTGGAGGCTATTTTGTAAATGACATCGCAGAAGTCAAGGATCGGTAGGAAGTCAATTCTAGATTTAATTTTGGATTGGAGATGCTTAATATGAGTCTGGAAGGAGAGTTTACAGTCTAACCAGACACCTAGGTATTTGTAGTTGTCCACATATTCTAAGTCAGAACCGTCCAGAGTGGTGATGCTAGTCGGGCAGCAAATCGGTTGAAGAGCATTTAGTTTTACTAGCATTTAAAACCAGTTGTAGGTCACGGAAGGAGTGTTGTATTAGAGTGAAGCTCGTTTGGAGGTGTGTTAACACAAGTGTCCAGAAGTATACAGAATGGTGTTATCTGCGTAGAAGTGGATAAGAGAAATCACCAGCAGCAAGAGCGACATCATTGATACAGTTGACACAAATACACCTACATTTAAACTCAGTTTCACAATTCTTCACTTTTAATCCTAATACAAATTCCCTGTCTTAGGTCAGTTAGGATCACCACTTTATTTTAAGAATGTGAAATGTCAGAATAATAGTAGAGTGATTTATTTCAGCTTTTATTTCATCACATTCCCAGTGGGTCAAAAGTTTATACACACTCAATTAGTATTTGGTAGCATTGGCTTTAAATTGTTTAATTTGGGTCAAATGTTTCAGGTAGCCTTCCACAAGCTTCCCACAATAAGTTGGGTGAATTTTGTCCCATTCCTCCTGACAGAGCTGGTGTAACTGAGTCAGGTTTGTAGGCCTCCTTGCTCGCTTTTTCAGTTCTGCCCACAAATTCTCTATGGGATTGAGGTCATGGCTTTGTGATGGCCACTCCAATACCTTGACTTTGTTGTCCTTAAGCCATTTTGCCACAACTTTGGAAGTATGCTTGGGGTCATTGTCCATTTGGAAGACCCATTTGTGACTGAGCTTTAACTTCCTGACTGATGTCGTGAGATGTTGCTTCAATATATCCACATAATTTTCCTACCTCATGATGCCATCTATTTTGTGAAGTGCACCAGTCCCTCCTGCAGCAAAGCACCCCCACAACATGATGCTGCCACCCCCATGCTTCACAGTTGGGATGGTGTTCTTCGGCTTGCAAGCCTCCCCCTTTTTCCTCCAAACATAACGATGGTCATTATGACCAAACAGTTCTATTTGTTTCATCAGACCCGAGGACATTTCTTCAAAAAGTACGATCTTTGTCCCAATGTGCAGTTGCAAACCGTAGTCTGGCTTTTTATGGCGGTTTTGGATCAGTGGCTTCTTCCTTGCTGAGCGACCTTTCAGGTCGATATAGGACTCATTTTACTGTGGATATAGATACTACGTACCTGTTTCCTCCAGCATCTTCACAGGTTCCTTTGCTGTTGTTCTGGGATTGATTTGCATTTTTTGCACCAAAGTACGTTCATCTCTAGGAGACAGAACACATCTCCTTCCTGAGCGTTAAACGGCTGCGTGGTCCCATAGTGTTTATACTTGCGTACTATTGTTTGTACAGATGAACGTGGTACCTTCAGCCGTTTGTAATTGCTCCCAAGGTTGAACCAGAGTTGGAGGTCTACATTTTTTTTTCTGAGGTCTTGGCTGATTTCTTTAGATTTTCCCATGATGTCAAGCAAAGAGGCAATGAGTTTGAAGGTAGGCCTTGAAATACATCCATAGGTACACCTCAAATGATGTCAATTAGCCTATCAGAAGCTTCTAAAGCAATGACAATTTTCTGGAATTTTCCAAGCTTTTTAAAGGCACAGTCAACTTAGTGTATGTAAACTTCTGACCCACTGGAATTATAAGTGAAATAATCTGTCTGTAAACAATTGTTGGAATAATTACTTGTCATGCACAAAGTAGATGTCCTAACAGACTTGCCAAAACTATAGTTTGTTAACAAGAAATTTGTGGAGTGGTTGAAAAATGAGTTTTAATGACTCCAACCTAAGTGTATGTAAACTTCCGACTTCAACTGTATATACAAAGAAAAGTGTCAGCCTGAGAATTGAACCCTGTGGCATCCCCATAGAGACTGCCAGAGGTCCGAACAGGCTCTCCAATTTGACACACTTAACTCTGAGAAGTAGTTGGTGAACCAGGCGAGGCAGTTATTTGAGAAACGAAGGCTATTGAGTCTGCCGATAAGAATGCAGTGATTGACATCAAATCAAATTTATTTATATAGCCCTTACATCAGCTGATATCTCAAAGTTCTGTACAGAAACCCAGCCTAAAACCCCAAACAGCAAGCAATGCAGGTGTAGAAGCACGGTGGCTAGGAAAAACTCCCTAGAAAGGCCAAAACCTAGGAAGAAACCTAGAGAGGAACCAGGCTATGAGGGGTGGCCAGTCCTCTTCTGGCTGTGCCGGGTGGAGATTATAACAGAACATGGCCAAGATGTTCAAATGTTCATAAATGACCAGCATGGTCAAATAATAATCACAGTAGTTGTCGAGGGTGCAGCAAGTCAGCATTGAAAGAGTCGAACGCCTTGGCCAGGTCGATGAAGACGGCTGCACAGTACTGTCTTTTATCGATGACGGTTATGATATCGTTTAGGACCTTGAGCGTGGCTGAGGTGCACCCATGACCAGAGCTGTTGGCCGGGGTAGGGGTAGCCAGGATATAAATAATGGCCAGCCGTAGAAAAATGCTTATTGAAATTCTCGATTATCGTAGATTTATTGGTGGTGAGTGTTTACTAGCCTAAGTGCAGTGGGCAGCTGGGAGGAGGTGCTCTTATTCTCCATGGACTTTAGTGTCCCAGAACTTTTTGAAATTAGTGCTACAGGATGCAAATTTCTGTTTGAAAAAGCTAGCTTTAGCTTTCCTAACTGACTGTGTATATTGGTTCCTGACTTCCCTGAAAAGTTGCATATCGCAGGGGCTATTCGATGCTAATGCAGAACGCCACAGGATGTTTTTGTGCTGGTCAAGCGAAGTTAAATCTGGGGTGAACTAAGGGCTATATCTGTTCTTAGTTCTACATTTTTTGAATGGGGCATGCTTATTTAAGATGGTGAGACGAGCACTTTTAAAGAGCAACCAGGCATCCTCTACTGACGGGATGAGGACAATATCCTTCCAGGATACCCGGGCCAGGTCGATTAGAAAAGCTTTCTCGCTGAAGTGTTTTAGGGAGCGTTTGACAGTGATGAGGGGTGGTCATTTGACCACAGACCCATTATGGATGCAAGCAATGAGGCAGTGATCGCTGAGATCCTGGTTGAAGACAGCAGAGGTGTATTTAGAGGGCAGGTTGGTCAGGATGATATCTAAGAGGGTGCTCATGGTTACGGATTTAGGGTTGTACCTGGTAGGTTCCTTGATAATTTGTGTGAGATTGAGGGCATCTAGCTTAGTTTGTAGGACGGCCGGGGTGTTAAGCATATCCCAGTTTAGGTCACCTAACAGTACGAACTCTGAAGATAGATGGGGGGCAATCAATTCACATATGGTGTCCAGGGCACAGCTGGGGGCTGATAGAGAGAGGAGTTCTGGTATTACACTAGACAATAATTTAGCAGTGATGCAGAAACCAAAGAGCTGACCATGACCCCAGAGGAGACCCCACAGGAAGCACAAGGTCAACCCCCCCAGCTCAGAACATCGACTTACAAGTATAGGGGTGTGTGTGTTCATGCAAACACTCATAATTTACATGATGTCACAACTACAGCATAAACACAGTCATTAGTCAGTGGCGGACTTGCAATGTTGAATTCCTTCTATATCGTGTTTGTTGTAGATGGGAGATGACATGTTACCTGGTCAGCGTACCTGATTATTAGGTCACAGGGCGAGACCCAGATGCAGACACGGGAGGCAGATGGTTCGAGTCTCTGATATTTATTATAATCCAAGGGGCAGGCAAGAGAATGGTCGTGGACAGGCAAAAGATCATAAATAAGGTCAGAGTCCAGGAGGTACAGAGTGGCAGGCAGGCTCGAGGTCAGGGCAGGCAGTATGGTCAGCCAGGCGGTTCAGAGTCAAGGCAGGCAAGGGTCAAAACCGGGAGGACTAGCAAAACAGAGATAAGGGGAAAAGCAGGAGCACGGAAAAACACGCTGGTTGACAAGACAAGACAAACTGGCAACAGACAAACAGGGAACACCGGAATAAATACCCAGGGACTAATGTGGAAAACGGGTGACACCTGGAGTTGAGCGGAGACAATCACAAAGACAGGTGAAACAGATCAGGGCGTGACACTGATGACCCTGAAGCCCCCTCCTCCCCAGACACCCGCCCCCTGCTCCCCAGACACCCGCCCCCTCCTCCCCAGACACCCGCCCCCTGCTCCCCAGACACCCGCCCCCTCCTCCCCAGACACCCTCCTCTCTGTTAGCACTAACACCTGCCTGGGACTTACACTACCTGCTCTCTCAATTCAATGTAAGGGTTTTATTGGCAAGGGAAACATATGTTAACATTTCCAAAGCAAGTGAAATATATAATAAAATAAACAATACAAATTAGCAGTAAACATTACACTCACAAAAGTCCCAAAATAATAAAGACATTACAAATGTCATATTATGTGCAAATGGTTCAAGTACAAAAGGGAAAATAAATAAACATAAATATGGGTTGTATTTACAATGGTGTTTGTTCTTCACTGGTTGCCCTTTTCTTGTGGTAACAGGTCACAAATCTTGCTGCTGTGATTGCACACTAGTATTTCACCCAGTAGATATGGGAGTTGATCAAAATTGGATTTGTTTTCTAATTCTTTGTGTATCTGTGTAATCACACACACAGCATTATGCAATGTTAAAGCTTCCTGAGTAGATAGACAGTTCAGCAGAGGTACCCCCCCCATCACCCACACCCCAGTATGCCATCTCCTCCAGCTATCTCTATAATGGTAAGAGTCCTTTCCTCTCCGCCCGGCCATCTCCTCCAGCTATCTCTATAATGGTAAGAGTCCTTTCCTCTCCACCCGGCCGTCTCCTCCAGCTATCTCTATAATGGTAAGAGTCCTTTCATCTCCACCCGGCCGTCTCTAGCTATCTCTATAATGGTAAGAGTCCTTTCCTCTCCACCCGGCCGTCTCCTCCAGCTATCTCTATAATGGTAAGAGTCCTTTCCTCTCCACCCGGCCGTCTCCTCCAGCTATCTCTATAATGGTAAGAGTCCTTTCCTCTCCACCCGGCCGTCTCCTCCAGCTATCTCTATAATGGTAAGAGTCCTTTCCTCTCCACCCGGCCGTCTCCTCCAGCTATCTCTATAATGGTAAGAGTCCTTTCCTCTCCACCCGGCCGTCTCTAGCTATCTCTATAATGGTAAGAGTCCTTTCCTCTCCATCTCTATAATAGCTCTGCTTTGTTTTTTTAAAATGGCAGCTGGAACCCACAGGCTTCCCAACATTCCAAAGCTCCAAACTGATTGGCTCTTCATTAAAATATTTGACTATATTCAAATCACAGTTTGGGAACAATCACTGTGGTGGATTAACTTTGTGTTTCAATGGTGAGCCAGAGGAGATTTCATCATATGTTCATGTCCAAATTACATCATTTGAGAATAAGATGCAAAGTTGATCTGAAGACAAAGTTAGAGTCCTTTCCATTTTGAACAATCACTACATTCCCTGCGTAGGTAGCAGACCGGTGCTGAACACGTTCCCTGCGTAGGTAGCAGACCTGTGCTGAACACATTCCCTGCGTAGGTAGCAGACCGGTGCTGAACACATTCCCTGTGTAGGTAGCAGACCTGTGCTGAACACGTTCCCTGCGTAGGTAGCAGACCGGTGCTGAACACGTTCCCTGCGTAGGTAGCAGACCGGTGCTGAACACGTTCCCTGTGTAGGTAGCAGACCGGTGCTGAACACGTTCCCTGTGTAGGTAGCAGACCGGTGCTGAACACATTCCCTGTGTAGGTAGCAGACCGGTGCTGAACACGTTCCCTGCGTAGGTAGCAGACCTGTGCTGAACACGTTCCCTGTGTAGGTAGCAGACCTGTGCTGAACACGTTCCCTGTGTAGGTAGCAGACCTGTGCTGAACACGTTCCCTGCGTAGGTAGCAGACCGGGGCTGAACACGTTCCCTGCGTAGGTAGCAGACCGGTGCTGAACACGTTCCCTGCGTAGGTAGCAGACCTGTGCTGAACACGTTCCCTGTGTAGGTAGCAGACCGGTGCTGAACACGTTCCCTGCGTAGGTAGCAGACCGGTGCTGAACACGTTCCCTGCGTAGGTAGCAGACCTGTGCTGAACACGTTCCCTGTGTAGGTAGCAGACCGGTGCTGAACACGTTCCCTGCGTAGGTAGCAGACCTGTGCTGAACACGTTCCCTGCGTAGGTAGCAGACCTGTGCTGAACACGTTCCCTGTGTAGGTAGCAGACCTGTGCTGAACACGTTCCCCTTGTAGGTAGCAGACCGGTGCTGAACACGTTCCCTGCGTAGGTAGCAGACCTGTGCTGAACACGTTCCCTGTGTAGGTAGCAGACCGGTGCTGAACACGTTCCCTGTGTAGGTAGCAGACCGGTGCTGAACACGTTCCCTGCGTAGGTAGCAGACCTGTGCTGAACACGTTCCCTGTGTAGGTAGCAGACCTGTGCTGAACACGTTCCCTGCGTAGGTAGCAGACCTGTGCTGAACACGTTCCCTGTGTAGGTAGCAGACCTGTGCTGAACACGTTCCCTGTGTAGGTAGCAGACCGGTGCTGAACACGTTCCCTGCGTAGGTAGCAGACCTGTGCTGAACACGTTCCCTGTGTAGGTAGCAGACCGGTGCTGAACACGTTCCCTGTGTAGGTAGCAGACCGGTGCTGAACACGTTCCCTGCGTAGGTAGCAGACCTGTGCTGAACACGTTCCCTGTGTAGGTAGCAGACCTGTGCTGAACACGTTCCCTGTGTAGGTAGCAGACCTGTGCTGAACACGTTCCCTGTGTAGGTAGCAGACCGGTGCTGAACACGTTCCCTGCGTAGGTAGCAGAGGTGCTGAACACTGACATAGTGATTGGAGAGACAGACTATAGATCCTACACAGTGTTTTACTACCAGAAACAGGGACAGTTCAACTCCTACAAAAATGTCCATTAATTATAATCTACATAATCATTCAAATTTCCTGTTGCTTAAATTATGATCCATTTGTACATATATGAAATTAGAAGATTTATTTTCCTTAGTTATGTATATTAAAACAATAATGTTGAAATTGATTTGACTCTCTTTTTTAAATGTGTTGCCAGTGTGTGGATAAGGACCATGTGATCAGTGAGTATCCAATTTCAAAACGTTTGTCCAGCCATTGGTAGTGGAGTGTCACGTTCCTGACCTGTTTTATGTTATTTTTGTATGTGTTTAGTTGGTCAGGGCGTGAGTTGGGGTGGGCATTCTATGTTTTGTGTTTCTATGTTTAGGTCGTTTGTAATTAGCCTTATATGGTTCTCAATCAGGGACAGGTGTTTTACGTTTTCCTCTGATTGAGAACCATATATAGGTTGGCTGTTCACACTGTTTGTTTGTGGGTGATTGTCTTCCGTGTCTGTGTCTGCGCACCACACGGGACTGTTTCGGTTTGTTCGTTCGTTAGTTGTAGTCTCTACCTGTTCGTGCGTTCTTCATGTTATATGTAAGTTCTCATGTTTTAGGTCAGTCTACGTCGTTTGTTGTTTTGTAGTTTATTCTAGTGTTTTTCGTGTTTTCGTTTTCGTCTTTCAATAAATTCAGTATGTATTCACAACCCGCTGCATTTTGGTCCTCCGATCCTTCTCTCCTCTCCTCGTCTGAGGAGGAGGAAGAACTAGACACCCGTTACAGAACCACCCACCAACCAAAGACCAAGCGGCGTGGGAGAGCGCTACAGCGAAACCAGGATTCGTGGACATGGGAGGAGATATTGAATGGAGAAGGACCCTGGGCTAAGGCAGGAGAGAATCGCCGCTCTCGGGAAGAGAGGGAGGCAGCTAAAGCCCAGGAGCGGTGGTTTGAGGCAGCAAGGAGACGTGGCTGGAAGCCTGTGAGTAAACCCCAAAAATTTCTTGGGGGGGGGCTAGAAGGGAGAGTGGCGAAGTCAGGTAGGAGACCTGCGCCCACTCCCTGTACTTACCGTGGAGAGCGCATGGTGTCTCCTGTACGTGTGCACAGCCCGGTGCGGTACATACCAGCTCCTCGTATCGGCCGGGCCAGATTGAGTATTGAGCCGGATGTCATGAAGCCGGCCCTACATATCTGGCCACCAGTACGTCTCCTCGGGCCGGCTTACATGGCACCAGCCTTACGCATGGTGTCCCCGGTTCGCCTACATAGCCCGGTGCGGGTTATTCCACCTCCCCGCACTGGTCGGGCGACGGGGAGCATACAACCAGGTAAGGTTGGGCAGGCTCAGTGCTCAAGGGAGCCAGTACGCCTGCACGGTCCGGTATTTCCGGCGCCACCTCCCCGCCCCAACCCAGTACCACCAGTGCCTACACCACGCACCAGGTTTCCAGTGCGTCTCCAGAGCCCTGTTCCTCCTCCACGCACTCTCCCTGTGGTGTGTGTATCCAGCCCAGTGCCTCCAGTTCCGGCACCACGCACCAAGCCTTATGTGCATCTCCAGAGCCCTGTACGCACTGTTCCTTCTCCCCGTACTCGCCCTGATGTGCGTGCCCTCAGCCCGGTACCACCAGTTCCGGTACCACGCACCAGGCCTATAGTACGCTTTGAGAGTCCAGTGTGCCCTGTTGTTGTTCCCCGCACTAGCCTGAAGGTGCGTAGCTTTAGCCCGGTACCTCCAGTTCCGGCACCACGCACCAGGCCTACAGTGCGTCTCAGCCGGCCAGAGTCTGCCGTCTGCCCAACGGCGCCTGAACTGCCCGTCTGCCCAACGGCGCCTGAACTGCCCGTCTGCCTAACGGCGCCTGAACTGCCCGTCTGCCCAACAGCACCTGAACTGTCTGTCTGCCCAGCGCCGTCTGAACTGTCCGTCTGCCAAGCGCCGCATGAACTGCCCGTCTGTACTGAGCCTTCAAAGCCGCCCGTCTGTACTGAGCCTGCAAAGCCGCCCGTCTGCCATGAGCCTTCAGAGCCGTCCGCCAGACAGGAGCCGCTAGAGCCTTCCGCCAGACAGGAGCCGCTAGAGCCTTCCGCCAGACAGGAGCAGCCAAAGCCTTCCGCCAGACAGGATCAGCCAGAGCCTTCCGCCAGACAGGATCAGCCAGAGCCTTCCGCCAGACAGGATCAGCCAGAGCCTTCCGCCAGACAGGATCAGCCAGAGCCTTCCGCCAGACAGGATCAGCCAGAGCCTTCCGCCAGACAGGATCAGCCAGAGCCTTCCGCCAGACAGGATCAGCCAGAGCCTTCCGCCAGACAGGATCAGCCAGAGCCTTCCGCCAGACAGGATCAGCCAGAGCCTTCCGCCAGACAGGATCAGCCAGAGCCGTCAGCGAGCCATGACCAGCCAGAGCCGTCAGCGAGCCATGACCAGCCAGAGCCGTCAGCGAGCCATGACCAGCCAGAGCCGTCAGCGAGCCATGACCAGCCAGAGCCGTCATCCAGCCATGACCAGCCAGAGCCGTCATCCAGCCATGACCAGCCAGAGCCGTCATCCAGCCATGACCAGCCAGAGCCGTCATCCAGCCATGACCAGCCAGAGCCGTCATCCAGCCATGACCAGCCAGAGCCGTCATCCAGCCATGACCAGCCAGAGCCGTCATCCAGCCATGACCAGCCAGAGCCGTCATCCAGCCATGACCAGCCAGAGCCGTCATCCAGCCATGACCCGCCAGAGCCAGCCTGCCAGGATCCGCCAGAGCCAGCCTGCCAGGATCCGCCAGAGCCAGCCTGCCAGGATCCGCCAGAGCCAGCCAGCCAGGATCCGCCAGTCATTCTGGTGTTGCCCCTCATTCTGGTGTTGCCCCTCATTCTGGTGTTGCCCCTCATTCTGGTGTTGCCCCTCATTCTGGTGTTGCCCCTCATTCTGGTGTTGCCCCTCATTCCGGTGCTGCTCCTTATCCTGGTGATGCCCCTTAATTTAGGTGGGGTTATTTGGAGGGTGGTCATTGTGAGGTGGATAAAGAAGCGGGGATTTATTATGGTGGGATGGGAACCACGCCCAGAGCCTGAGCCACCACCGTGGACAGATGCCCACCCAGACCCTCCCCTAGACTTTTGGTGGTGCGTCCGGAGTTCGCACCTTGAGGGGGGGGTTCTGTCACGTTCCTGACCTGTTTTATGTTATTTTTGTATGTGTTTAGTTGGTCAGGGCGTGAGTTGGGGTGGGCATTCTATGTTTTGTGTTTCTATGTTTAGGTCGTTTGTAATTAGCCTTATATGGTTCTCAATCAGGGACAGGTGTTTTACGTTTTCCTCTGATTGAGAACCATATATAGGTTGGCTGTTCACACTGTTTGTTTGTGGGTGATTGTCTTCCGTGTCTGTGTCTGCGCACCACACGGGACTGTTTCGGTTTGTTCGTTCGTTAGTTGTAGTCTCTACCTGTTCGTGCGTTCTTCATGTTATATGTAAGTTCTCATGTTTTAGGTCAGTCTACGTCGTTTGTTGTTTTGTAGTTTATTCTAGTGTTTTTCGTGTTTTCGTTTTCGTCTTTCAATAAATTCAGTATGTATTCACAACCCGCTGCATTTTGGTCCTCCGATCCTTCTCTCCTCTCCTCGTCTGAGGAGGAGGAAGAACTAGACACCCGTTACAGAACCACCCACCAACCAAAGACCAAGCGGCGTGGGAGAGCGCTACAGCGAAACCAGGATTCGTGGACATGGGAGGAGATATTGAATGGAGAAGGACCCTGGGCTAAGGCAGGAGAGAATCGCCGCTCTCGGGAAGAGAGGGAGGCAGCTAAAGCCCAGGAGCGGTGGTTTGAGGCAGCAAGGAGACGTGGCTGGAAGCCTGTGAGTAAACCCCAAAAATTTCTTGGGGGGGGGCTAGAAGGGAGAGTGGCGAAGTCAGGTAGGAGACCTGCGCCCACTCCCTGTACTTACCGTGGAGAGCGCATGGTGTCTCCTGTACGTGTGCACAGCCCGGTGCGGTACATACCAGCTCCTCGTATCGGCCGGGCCAGATTGAGTATTGAGCCGGATGTCATGAAGCCGGCCCTACATATCTGGCCACCAGTACGTCTCCTCGGGCCGGCTTACATGGCACCAGCCTTACGCATGGTGTCCCCGGTTCGCCTACATAGCCCGGTGCGGGTTATTCCACCTCCCCGCACTGGTCGGGCGACGGGGAGCATACAACCAGGTAAGGTTGGGCAGGCTCAGTGCTCAAGGGAGCCAGTACGCCATACCTACCTGTCAGGCACAGAGGTCAAATTTGTTTTTTAAAATGGATATTAGGTCGATATTCGTTAGCTCTTAAACAAACGATGCCTTGACTAAGGTAATTATATATTCTGGATCAGGGGCGGATGGAGACCAATCCATGCTTTAAAAAAATATATTTAAAAAAATTGTTATTTGCATTTCAATCTTCAATACCTTTTAAACAAAGTGTGCCACAACTATGAAAATGATATAAGGCCTATTCTAAATCAGGAGAGGATGGAGCACAATCCACACCTTTTGTTGTTGATTATTTTTGTTGTGGATTATTTTTATTTGTAAACGTTTTACTAGGATTTCAATCCTCAATATGTCTAAAACAAGGCTTGCCATGACTGCAAATGATATATTCTGAATCAAGGAGGATTTGTTATCCATCTTCCCATGATTCAGAATGTATACTTTTCATAGTCCTGGTACACTTTGTTTAAAAACTAGTGAAGATTGAAATCTTAGTAAAACGTTTACAAATAAAAATGATCAACAACAAAAATAAACTGTTCCTGATCTGTGGATCGATCTCCATTCTCCCTTGATTCAGAAGATATCATTTTCAGTCATGGCATGCTTGGTTCAACAGCTATTGATGAGAGAGCCACAGAATATCCAGTATACTTTTTTTTGTACCTCAGTTCATTGCGCCTTCATTAGAGATCAATAACCCCACCAAAAAACATCACGTTTACTCTTCATGCAGGGCATGTGGACATGTACTTGCATAACGATCAGTTATACATTCCGTAAACAAGTTTATATAACTGTTACCGATTGTGAATACGCACCACAACTTCTATAGGCTGTAGAAACAGATGTTCATGTAAATGTATGGACATGTTAATAACTTTTTCTGTCTTTTTCACTTTTGAGTTTGTATGGTCGGGGTCTTTGTTTCTGTGTTTGTTCTGAGTTTGTATGGTCGGGGGTCTTTGTTTCTGTGTTTGTTCTGAGTTTGTCTAATCTCTCGTTCCCAGATTGCGTGGTAATATGTTGAATAAGTGTCACGACTTCTGCCGAAGTCGTTGCCTCTCCTTGTTCGGGCGGTGTTCGGCGGTCGACGTCACCGGTCTTCTAGCCATCATCGATCCATTTTTCATTTTCCATTGGTTTTGTCTTGTCTTCCCACACACCTGTTTTCAATCCCATCCATTACCTATTGTGTATTTAACCCTCTGTTTCCCCTCATGTCTTTGTCAGAGATTGTTATTTGTCAAGTGTTGTGTTTATTGTGTATAGGTGTGCGACGGGTCATCGTACCCATATTTGTTTTATGTTTTTCCTATGAGTGTTATGGAGCAGATTACTGGGACTATAATTAAAAAACTCCATTCTACACTCTATTTGACTCTCCTGCGCCTGACTTCCCTGCCACTTATACACGCAACTGTGACAGAATCTCTGACCATTATATATGAAGTCAGCAGGAGAGGACACGACGCCCATGGAGGTGGAAAAGCGCGTTATGGAACAAGCGAAGGAGATTGACTGTTTGAGCGCCGTCATGGATCGCATTGTCCAGAATATGGATCGCTAGGAGAGACAGGGAGTTTCTCCAGCGCCTCCACTGCCACAACTGGGATTTACCGTTAACGCGTTTTCCCCACCTGAACCTAACAAAATCCGTTTACCCCTACCCACGGGTTACAACGGAGATACTGCCGGCTGCCAGGGTTTCCTCCTTAAACTGAACTTATATCTGGCCACGGTCTCCCCAGTACCATCCGACCGGGAGAAGAGTTCCGCCCTCGTCTCATGCCTCACCGGGAAAGCACGGGAGTGGGCCAGCGCTGTGTGTAGAGAGGAGAATGCGGCGTTGGACCATTTTGAGGAGTTCACCCTTTATTTCAGGAGAGTATTCGACCATCCTCCCGAAGGAAAAACGGCGGGTGAGCTCCTCTATCATCTGAGGCAGGAGACGAGGAGTGCCCAGGAGTTTGCTTTGGAGTTTAGGACCTTGGCTGCCGGCGCTGGATGGAGCGACAGGGCCCTGATCGACCATTATCGTTGTAGCCTACGCGAGGACGTCCGTCGGGAGCTGGCCTGTAGAGACACCACCCTCAACTTCGACCAGCTGGTGGACATGTCCATCAGGCTGGACAACATGCTGGCTACTCGTGGACGTCTAGATCGGGGTCTGGTTGTTCCATCCTCCCGCACCCTCTCTCCCGAACCAATGGAATTGGGAGGGACGGTGCGCCGGGAGACCGGAGGGGGTTCCCGCTCGAGCACCATCTATGGTCGCAGAGATCACACTGCTGGTCGGTGCCGGGTTGGTTCCTCTGGGAATAGAGAAGGCAGGCAGGGCACTCTGGCATCCCCCCAGGTGAGTAGGCACCATTCTCATCCAGAGCCCTCTGTTGCACTTATGTTTGTCTCTGTCACTTTTCCGGATTTTTCCCTGCATTCCCAGTATAAGGCGCTAGTAGATTCAGGCGCGGCTGGAAATTTCATTAATAAAAATTTAGCTCATAGTTTAGGGATCCCTATTGTGTCTGTGGATATGCCTTTCCCTATTCATGCCTTAGATAGTCGACCATTAGGGTCAGGTTTTATCAGGGAGGTCACCGCACCTTTGTATATGATAACGCAGGAGGGTCACAAGGAGAAGATTAGTCTTTTTCTTATTGATTCCCCTGCGTATTCTGTGGTGCTAGGTCTACCCTGGTTAGCGTGTCATAACCCCACTGTTTCTTGGCCACAGAGGGCTCTCACGGGGTGGTCGCGAGAGTGCTCAGGTAGGTGTTTAGGGGTTTCCGTTGGTGCTACTACGGTGGAAAGTCCAGACCAGGTCTCCACCGTGCACATTCCTCCAGAATATGCCGATTTGGCTCTCGCCTTCTGTAAAAAGAAGGCGACTCAATTACCACCCCATCGACAGGGGGATTGTGCGATAGATCTCCTGGTAGACGCTGCATATCCCAGGAGTCACGTGTATCCCCTGTCGCAAGCAGAGACGGTGGCTATGGATACATATATCTCTGAATCCCTGCGTCAGGGGTTCATTCAGCCATCCATTTCACCCGCCTCTTCGAGTTTTTTTTTTTGTGAAGAAGAAGGATGGCGGTTTACGCCCGTGCATTGATTATCGAGGTCTCAATAAAATCACGGTGAAATATAGTTACCCGCTACCTCTGATAAATACAGTTATGGAGTCAATGCGCGGGGCACGCTTCTTCACAAAATTGGATCTCAGGAGTGCGTATAATCTGGTGCGTATTCGGAAGGGTGATGAGTGGAAGACGGCATTTAGCACCACCTCAGGTCATTATGAGTACCTGGTCATGCCATATGGGTTGATGAATGCTCCATCAGTCTTCCAATCATTTGTAGATGAGATCTTCAGGGACCTGCACGGGCAGGGTGTAGTGGTGTATATAGATGATATTCTGATATACTCCGCTACACGCGCCGAGCATGTGTCCCTGGTGCGCAGGGTGCTTGGTCGCCTGTTGGAGCATGATCTATATGTCAAGGCTGAGAAATGCTTGTTCTTCCAACAATCCATCTCCTTCCTAGGGCATCGGATTTCCACTTCAGGAGTGGAAATGGAGAGCGACCGCATTACAGCCTTGCGTAATTGGCCGACTCCAACCACGGTAAAGGAGGTGCAGCGCTTTTTGGGGTTTGCCAATTACTACCGGATAAATCTCCGGGGTTTTGGTCAGGTTGCGGCTCCCATTACCTCACTGCTAAAGGGGGGCCCGGTGCGCTTGCAGTGGTCGGCTGAGGCGAACAGGGCTTTTGGACACCTGAAGACTCTGTTTACCTCGGCGCCTGTGTTGGCTCATCCGGATCCCTCTTTGCCATTCATGGTAGAGGTGGACGCATCCGAAGCTGGGATAGGAGCAGTGCTCTCTCAGCGTTCGGGTGTGCCACTGAAGCTTCGCCCCTGTGCTTTCTTTTCGAAGAAGCTCAGCCCGGCGGAGCGAAACTATGATGTGGGGGACCGAGAGCTGTTAGCTGTCGTAGAAGCCTTGAAGGTGTGGAGGCACTGGCTTGAGGGGGCTAAACACCCTTTTCTCATCTGGACTGACCACCGCAATCTGGAGTACATCCGGCAGGCGAAGAGAATGAATCCTCGCCAGGCAAGGTGGGCCATGTTTTTCACTCGTTTTGTGTTTACTCTTACTTACAGACCAGGCTCCCAGAACGTCAAGGCAGACGCATTGTCTCGGCTGTATGACACAGAGGAGCGGTCCATGGATCCCACTCCCATACTCCCAGCTTCGTGTTTGGTGGCGCCAGTAGTGTGGGAGCTGGACGCGGACATTGAGCGGGCGTCACGTGCAGAGTCCTCTCCTCCTGAGTGTCCAGCTGGTCGTCTGTACGTTCCGTCTGCTGTCCGCGACCGATTGATCTATTGGGCTCACACGTCACCCTCTGGTCATCCTGGGATAGGTCGGACGATGCGCTGTCTTGATGGGAGGTACTGGTGGCCCACTTTAGCTAAGGACGTGAGGATTTATGTTTCCTCCTGCTCGGTGTGCGCCCAGTGCAAGGCTCCTAGACACCTGCCTAGAGGTAAGCTTCAACCTTTACCTGTTCCTCAACGGCCGTGGTCGCACCTGTCGGTGGATTTTTTGACTGATCTTCCACCTTCACAGGGTTACACCACGATCTTGGTCGTTGTGGATCGGTTTTCGAAGTCCTGTCGTCTCCTCCCTTTGCCCGGTCTCCCTACGGCCTTACAAACTGCAGAGGCCCTGTTTACACACGTTTTCCGGCACTATGGGGTGCCTGAGGATATAGTGTCTGATCGGGGTCCCCAGTTCACATCAAGGGTCTGGAAGGCGTTCATGGAACGTCTGGGGATCTCGGTTAGTCTTACCTCAGGTTTTCACCCCGAGAGTAATGGGCAGGTGGAGAGAGTTAACCAGGATGTGGGCAGGTTTCTGCGGTCCTATTGCCAGGACCGGCCGGGGGAGTGGGCGAAGTTCGTGCCCTGGGCAGAGATGGCCCAGAACTCGCTACGTCACTCCTCCACTAACCTTACTCCTTTTCAATGTGTATTAGGGTATCAGCCGGTTCTGGCTCCTTGGCATCAGAGTCAGACCGAGGCTCCTGCGGTGGACAATTGGTTTCGGCACGCTGAGGAAACCTGGGAGGCAGCCCACGTCCACCTTCAGCGTGCCATAAGGCGCCAGAAAATTGGCGCAGACCGTCGCCGCAGTGAGGCCCCGGTGTTCGCACCAGGGGACAGGGTCTGGCTCTCGACCCGAAACCTGCCCCTCCGCCTGCTCTGCCGGAAGCTGGGTCCGCGGTTTGTGGGGCCGTTTAAAGTCCTGAGGAGAGTGAACGAGGTATGTTATAGGTTACAACTGCCCACTAATTACCGTATTAACCCCTCGTTCCATGTGTCTCTCCTCAGGCCGGTGGTGGCTGGCCCGCTCCAGGAGGCTGAAGTGCGTGAAGTTCCTCCACCTCCTCTAGACATCGAGGGGGTCCCGGCGTATTCTGTTCGATCCATTTTGGATTCGAGACGTCGGGCGAGGGGCCTTCAGTACCTCGTGGACTGGGAGGGGTACGGGCCGGAGGAGAGATGCTGGGTTCCGGTGGAGGACGTTTTAGATCCTTCCATGTTAAAAGAATTCCACCGCCTCCATCCGGATCGCCCTGCACCTCGCCCTCCGGGTCGTCCCCGATGCCGGTGTCGACGCACTGCTGGAGCCGCGCGTCAGGGGGGGGGGGTAATGTCACGACTTCTGCCGAAGTCGTTGCCTCTCCTTGTTCGGGCGGTGTTCGGCGGTCGACGTCACCGGTCTTCTAGCCATCATCGATCCATTTTTCATTTTCCATTGGTTTTGTCTTGTCTTCCCACACACCTGTTTTCAATCCCATCCATTACCTATTGTGTATTTAACCCTCTGTTTCCCCTCATGTCTTTGTCAGAGATTGTTATTTGTCAAGTGTTGTTTATTGTGTATAGGTGTGCGACGGGTCATCGTACCCATATTTGTTTTATGTTTTTCCTATGAGTGTTATGGAGCAGATTACTGGGACTATAATTAAAAAACTCCATTCTACACTCTATTTGACTCTCCTGCGCCTGACTTCCCTGCCACTTATACACGCAACTGTGACAATAAGATTCAAAGGGCGACCAAGCGAGAGTTCTGCCTGCTCAGCAAAATATGACAAATGAAAACGATTGAATTGATTTTGTGTGTGTGTGTTTTCCTATAAATTGTCTACAATATATTCACTATGAACAAATCATTTCTATAAGGGGGTGGGAGGGGATTCACCCCAAACCCCAGCATTACATGACCTATGTTAACCCATGTTCTGTCCTCCGCAGTGTTAAATGTCGTGACTGACAGAGGAATGTTACAACTCACATGTTGCAGCCCTAAAGGGTATGGGGTTAACATGAGGACTAGCTTTACCTCACTCTGAGGATACTGTGTGTATATGTGTTGGTGCATTCATGTGTGTGTGTGTCTTCATGCTTATGTAACAGTTTAACTTTAGACCGTCCCCTCGCCCCGACACGGGCGCGAACCAGGGACCCTCAGCACACAACAACGGTCGCCCACGAAGCATCGTTACCCATCGCTCCACAAAGGCCACGGCCCTTGCAGAGCAAGGTGCAACACTACTTCTAGGTTTCAGAGCAAGTGACGTAACTGATTGAAACGCTAGTAGCGCGTACCCGCTAACTAGCTAGCCATTTCACATCCGTTACACTCACCCCCCTTTCAACCTCCTTTTCTGCAGCAACCAGTGATCCGGGTCAACAGCATCAATGTAACAGTATAACTTAAGTTATACTGTTACACTTACATGTGGATTTCAGGGTGGAGGTTGTTCAGACCAGGAATCAGACTTGTCTAAATAGATAAGTCGTACCATTATTGGGGGAAAAGGAGGAGGAGAGGAGAGAGAAGGAGAGGAGGGAGAAGGAGGAGAGGAGCGAAGAGGGGAGAGAGAAGGAGAGGTGAGAGAAGGAGGAGGAGAGAGGAGAGGAGAGAGAAGGAGGAGGAGAGGAGCGAAGAGGGGCGAGTGAAGGAGGGGAGAGTGAAGGAGGGGAGAGAGAAGGAGAGGTGAGAGAAGGAGAGGTGAGAGAATGAGAGGTGAGAGAATGAGAGGTGAGAGAATGAGAGGTGAGAGAATGAGAGGAGAGAGAAGGAGAGGAGAGAGAAGGAGAGGAGAGAGAAGGAGAGGTGAGAGAAGGAGAGGAGCGAAGAGGGGAGAGAGAAGGAGAGGTAGGAGGAGGAGAGGAGAGAGGAGGAGGAGAGGAGAGAGAAGGAGGAGGAGAGGAGCGAAGAGGGGAGAGAGAAGGAGAGGAGAGAAGGAGAGGAGAGAGAAGGAGGAGGAGAGAGAAGGAGGAGAGAGAAGGAGGAGAGGAGAGACAATTTTTACATGCTATAAGCTTCAGCACTTGGTGGTCCCGTTCTGTGAGCTTGTGTGGCCTACCACTTTGCGGCTCAGCTGTTGCTGCTCCTAAACATTTCCACCACAATAACAGCACTTATAGTTGAAGGGGCAGCTCTAGCAGGACTGACTTGTTGGAAAGGTGTCCTCCTATGACGGTGCCATGTTGAAAATCACTGAGCTTTACAGTAAGGCCATTTCACTGCTAATGTTTGTCTTTGGAGATTACATGTCTGTGTGCTCAATTTTATACACCTGTCAGCAACGGGTGTGGCTGAAATAGCGAATCCACTCATTTGAAGGGGTGTCCACATACTTTTGTATATATAGTGTATTTAGATGCTATTTATAAACGTTTTATAAAAATGACACATCAAATAGCCGAACAATGAGGAAAAAAGGAGTCGGTTTGAGTATCAATCCAGCCAGTATTGTTGAACTCAGCTGGTTTTATCTGGCTAATAGCCTAAATAAATGGGATGCATTATTCACTGTAAATTCAATTAAATCAAATCCAACTTAAGAGACTTCCCTGGTCTCCTGAAGTCCTCCTTTTATGTGTGCAAATGTTTTTACCATGGCCTGTAGGTCCAGGTTGCAGGCCCAACTGTTTTCTATCCTGAGTACTGCCAACCCAGACAGTCTTTCCTGAGACATTGTGCATTCTAGTCCGATGTCCATTGCGCTGCACACAATTTAAATGTAGTCTTGAATGATGCATAACAAGATATACCACAAATAAGGGATTGTTGATATTTGCCACCACGCAACTCAAACACCGGTTCACCAGAATTAAGTAAATCGCAAACCGCTTTTTTGTTAAGACGTCAAGAACTGTTTTCTGCAGAAAACGATCATCTGTTTGCATCTGCCAATATATTGGCTGTATAGTATCCAGACGACCTGTCCCCAGAGCTTCCTATACAGTTCATCTCTTTCCGTAACTTGTTGAGGAGGCAATTAAGGCGAATGAGAGGCTCAATTAAAGATGTCGCAGAACTGTAGTATTTGAAGCCCTCCTTCCTTCTGCCCAGTTTCCCTGATGTTGCTACGGTAATCAAGCTGTTTTTACCATCCCTGTAACTGTCGCTTCATTTTCTTAACTAAAACTCATAAAGAACTATCTAAGAGGCATTAGGCTCTCGGTCTGATATTCGCTTTTGAACACCTGAATAAGCTCCACTCATTGCACTGGTGCCATCGTAGCCTTGACCATAGCATTTGTTCACGGATATCCCCTTATACGTTTAATCAAAAGTATGTCAATTCCTGAGGCACTTTTTTCAGTCATGTTCCTGAAACAAACACTTTGTTTCCTACTACATCTGGAAATGTAAAATATTTATGAATGACTTTAGGGAGGGTTACTGTCAAAATGATTTACTGAATTGATAAAATCACATCCATGACAGGCGCATGGGCCCCCAGAGCTCCTGGCCTCGCGCCTTGCGGGTGTGTCCAGTACGTCAATGCACGTCATCAGTATACAATTTCAAAACTTCGTCCAGACATTGGTAGCTATGAAACCTTATCAACGGCTGTGCATCGTGGAGCTAAAACCAGTCTACTTTAGAATGGATTCGCAACATATAGGCTACAACCATATGAATATAGACGATAGACTTCTTATACAGTAGGCTGAGTAGCGGTGACATGTAGACGGATTCTCTGGGTTGTATTGGGATGCGCTGCAGAGCTGCATCTGTAGAGGGAGGAATGACAGAGATGCAGACCGGTGGGAAAGGCACCGGTCAGGCACCGAGGTAAAATGTATTTTATACTGAGGTAAAAGTAGTTTTATACGGAATATTCCGTGGATATTAATTTTTCTCTCATAACTAGCTATTGAACCAATCACGCCATGACTATGAAAATTGTATATTCTGAATCTGGGGGATGCAGAACGATCCACACCCTTTTTTGGTTGTTGATTTTGATCTTCTCCATCCACCCCTGATTAAGAATATACCATTTTCATAGTCATGGCACGCTTTGTTAAAGAGGTAATGACGATTGAAATACGAAATCTTCCTTTTTTTTTTAATGTAGGCCTATATATAAAAAGGTGTGGATTGTAAAAATTGTTTTTTTATATCCACCGAATATCCCTTTTAAAATGTAATTTACATCTGTTTATTGGGCCTTCATGTAGTCAAATAACTTTCACCCAAAAAATATAATGTAACGACCCTGGGTTCATAAGCGCCGATATTGACTTTGCGGGTGAAGCATTCTTTTGCGGCACAGTCGATAGCGCGCTGGACTTCGGGCTAGAAGACCTGCTCCCTGCTGTTTCATTACAATAACGTTTACTCCGTCTTGCAGGGTGTGTGGAAAGGTACTTGCATAACAAACACGCAGCCGAAATTCTATAGGCTATAGAAACAGATTTGTATGAACATGTTCATTGCTTTCTCTCTAAGTTTATTTATTTCGTATAGTCAGTCTTTGTTTCTGTGTTCATTCTGAGCTTGTCTCATTTCTCCTTCCCAGCCAATATGTTGAGGAAGACTCAAACGGAGACAGAGCCCGAGTTCTGACTGCTCAGCAGCATATTTTCTATGACATATTAAATTGGTTGAATATATTTTTTGTGTGTGTGTTTTCCTATCAATTGTCTACAATGGAGAGGAGAGGAGCAGGAGAGAGAAGGAGAGGAGAGAGGAGGAGAGAGAATGAGGAGGAGGAGAGAGAATGAGAGGAGAGAGAAGGAGGGGAGAGAGGAGAGGACAGTAGAGAGAAGGAGAGGAGAGAGAATGAGGAGGAGGAGAGGAGAGTGAAAGAGAGGAGAGGATAGGAGAGAGAAGGAAAGGAGAGAGAATGAGGAGGAGGAGAGGAGAGTGAAAGAGAGGAGAGGATAGGAGAGAGAAGGAAAGGAGCAAATCATTCTGCTTACATTGTTGACTCCCCCCTCCTCCCCCTTCTTGTGCAGTTGTATAAGGGGGAGATTTACATATCTTTGAGGGATGGAGAGAGGAGGGACTAACTGGAAGCAAGGGGGAGGAGAGGGGAGGAGAAGAGAAGAGGGGAGGAGTAGAGAAGAGGGGAGGAGAAGAGAAAAATGTTGGAGGATATAAGGACACTCAGTCAGCTCCCACCTTACTCATTTTCCTCCTCACACACACCCCGGAGAGTCGAGCCGTCACACACACCGATCTGTAACCATGAGGCTGAGCATAATGGGAGTTCTGCTGTGCACTACGCTGGTCGCCTGCGTCGACGTCATGCCTCAGAAAGACTTCAACCTGGAGAAGGTGAGAGAGAAAGAGAGACTTAGAGAACTGATAAAACAAATGAGATAGGCCACAACAACAAAAAGAGAGCAGGCAAAGAGTTGAGAGAAGAGATTCTGGGGTTGAGGAGGGTCAGAGTAGAGAGAGGACAGTGGATCATCTGCCATGACTATTGAATCAATTTGCATTGTGAGAATGAATGAATAGTGGTTCTTCTTTTTCTTCTAACTATATTCTCTCTCCCCAGATGGCTGGTAAGTGGTGGGCCGTGGGCTTTGCCACCAACGCCAAGTGGTTTATGAAACGTAAGGCTGGTATAAAGATGGGAACTTCCATGATGCTGCCCACTGCCGGAGGTGACCTGGACATCAGCAGCGCCATGCGCAAGTGAGTTTCTGTGTGTGTCCGTGTGTGTGTGTGTGTCTGTGTCTGTATGTCCGTCTGTGTCCGTTTGTGTGTCTGTATGTCCGTGTGTGTGTGTGTGTCCGTGTGTGTGTGTGTGTGTCCGTGTGTGTGTGTGTCCGTGTGTGTGTGTGTGTCCGTGTGTGTGACCATTTCACTCATACTGATGCTCTTTCTCTCAGCGCTGATGGCTCTTGCTGTAGGATGACTGAACTGGCCAAGAAGACTGACATACCAGGCCGCTTCACCTTCACCAGCCAGCGTGAGACACACACACACACACACACACACACACACACACACACACACACACACACACACACACACACACACACATACACACACACACACACACACACACACACACACACACACACACACACACACAGTCAACGTAACTACATATCTCTTTCTCCCTCTCTCAGGTTGGAACAATGAAAATGACATGCGTGTGGTAGCTGTCCAGTATGATGACTTTGCTCTGATCCACACCATCAAGACCAAACACGGAGTAACTGACGTGCTCAACCAACTCTTCAGTAAGTCTGTCTGGCTGTCTGCATGTCTGAAATTAATTCAGACCTTTAGATTCTCATGTTTTGTGTCATTCATCACAGTTGCACTTTGGTCTCTGGTTTTAGCATGGTCATGTTACAGGTGGGTTTGTGTTAACCTGGTTGTGTTGTATTAACCTGGTTGTGTTGTGTTAACCTGGTTGTGTTGTGTTAACCTGGTTGTGTTGTGTTAACCTGGTTGTGTTGTATTAACCTGGTTGTGTTGTGTTAACCTGGTTGTGTTGTGTTAACCTGGTTGTGTTCTGTTAACCTGGTTGTGTTCTGTTAACCTGGTTGTGTTGTATTAACCTGGTTGTGTTGTGTTAACCTGGTTGTGTTCTGTTAACCTGGTTGTGTTGTATTAACCTGGTTTTGTTGTGTTAACCTGGTAGTGTTGTGTTAACCTGATTGTGTTGTGTTAACCTGGTTGTGTTAACCTGGTAGTGTTCTGTTAACCTGGTTGTGTTGTGTTAACCTGATTGTGTTGTGTTAACCTGGTTGTGTTGTGTTAACCTGGTTGTGTTGTATTAACCTGGTTGTGTTGTGTTAACCTGGTAGTGTTGTGTTAACCTGATTGTGTTGTGTTAACCTGGTTGTGTTAACCTGGTAGTGTTCTGTTAACCTGGTTGTGTTGTGTTAACCTGATTGTGTTGTGTTAACCTGGTTGTGTTGTGTTAACCTGGTTGTGTTGTATTAACCTGGTTGTGTTGTGTTAACCTGGTAGTGTTGTGTTAACCTGATTGTGTTAACCTGGTTGTGTGTGTTAACCTGGTTGTGTTCTGTTAACCTGATTGTGTTGTGTTAACCTGGTTGTGTTAACCTGGTAGTGTTCTGTTAACCTGGTTGTGTTGTGTTAACCTGGTTGTGTTGTGTTAACCTGATTGTGTTGTGTTAACCTGGTTGTGTTCTGTTAACCTGGTTGTGGTAATCTGGTTATGGTAACCAGGTAGTGTTGTGTTAACCTGGTAGTGTTGTGTTAACCTGATTGTGTTGTGTTAACCTGGTTGTGTTAACCTGGTAGTGTTCTGTTAACCTGGTTGTGTTCTGTTAACCTGGTAGTGTTCTGTTAACCTGGTTGTGTTCTGTTAACCTGGTTGTGTTCTGTTAACCTGGTTGTGGTCTGTTAACCTGGTTGTGGTAATCTGGTTATGGTAACCAGGTAGTGTTTTGTTAACCTGGTTGTGGTCTGTTAACCTGGTTGTGGTAATCTGGTTATGGTAACCAGGTAGTGTTGTGTTAACCTGATTGTGTTGTGTTATCCTGGTAGTGTTGTGTTAACCTGCTTGTGTTAAACTGGTTGTGTTGTATTAACCTGGTTGTGTTCTGTTAACCTGGTAGTGTTCTGTTAACCTGGTTGTGTTCTGTTAACCTGGTTGTGGTCTGTTAACCTGGTTGTGGTAATCTGGTTATGGTAACCAGGTAGTGTTTTGTTAACCTGGTTGTGGTCTGTTAACCTGGTTGTGGTAATCTGGTTATGGTAACCAGGTAGTGTTGTGTTAACCTGCTTGTGTTAAACTGGTTTTGTTCTGTTGTTTTATCCTGGTTCTGTTAACCTGGTTGTGCTGTGTTAACCTTGTAGTTTTGTGTTTACCTGGTTGTGTTGTGTTAACCTGTTTGTGTTAACATGGTTCTGTTGTGTTAACCTGGTTTTGTTGTGTTAATCTGGTTTTGTTGTGTTTACCTGGTTGTGTTGAACTGTTTTTGTTGTGTTTACCTGGTTGTGATAACCTGGTTCTGTTGTGTTGAACTGTTTTTGTTGTGTTAACCTGGTTGTGTTAAACTTTTTTGTTGTGTTAACCTAGTTGTGTTGTGTTAACCTGGTTGTGTTAACCTGGTTGTGTGTGTTAACCTGGTCGTGTTGTGTTAACCTGGTTGTGTTGTGTTAACCTGGTCGTGTTGTGTTAACCTGATTGTGTTAACCTGGTTGTGTTAACCTGGTTGTGTGTGTTAACCTGGCCGTGTTGTGTTAACCTGGTTGTGTGTGTTAGCCTGGTCGTGTTGTGTTAACCTGGTTGTGTTGTGTTAACCTGGTCGTGTTGTGTTAACCTGATTGTGTTAACCTGGTTGTGTTAACCTGGTTGTGTGTGTTAACCTGGTCGTGTTGTGTTAACCTGGTTGTGTGTGTTAACCTGGTCGTGTTGTGTTAACCTGGTTGTGTGTGTTAACCTGGTTGTGTGTGTTAACCTGGTCGTGTTGTGTTAACCTGGTTGTGTGGGTTAACCTGGTTGTGTGTGTTAACCTGGTCATGTTGTGTTAACCTGGTTGTGTGTGTTAACCTGGTTGTGTGTGTTAACCTGGTCGTGTTGTGTTAACCTGGTCGTGTTAACCTGATTGTGTTAACCTGGTTGTGTTAACCTGGTTGTGTGTGTTAACCTGGTCGTGTTGTGTTAACCTGGTTGTGTGGGTTAACCTGGCTGTGTTAACCTGGTTGTGTTAACCTGGTTGTGTGTGTTAACCTGGAAGTGTGTGTTAGCCTGGTCGTGTTGTGTTAACTTGGTCGTGTTGTGTTAACTTGGTCGTGTTGTGTTAACCTGGTTGTGTTGTGTTAACTTGGTCGTGTTGTGTTAACCTGGTTGTGTGTGTTAACCTGGTCGTGTTGTGTTAACCTGGTTGTGTTAACCTGGTCGTGTGTGTTAACCTGGTTGTGTGTGTTAGCCTGGTCGTGTTGTGTTAACCTGGTTGTGTTAACCTGGTTGTGTGGGTTAACCTGGTCGTGTTGTGGTAACCTGGTTGTGTTAACCTGGTTGTGTGGGTTAACCTGGCTGTGTTAACCTGGTTGTGTTAACCTGGTTGTGTGGGTTAACCTGGTCGTGTTGTGTTAACCTGGTCGCATTAACCTGGTTGTGTGGGTTAACCTGGCTGTGTTAACCTGGTCGTGTTGTGTTAACCTGGTTGTGTTAACCTGGTTGTGTTAACCTGGCTGTGTTAACCTGGTCGTGTGTGTTAACCTGGTCGTGTTGTGTTAACCTGGTTGTGTTAACCTGGTTGTGTTAACCTGGCTGTGTTAACCTGGTTGTGTGGGTTAACCTGGCTGTGTTAACCTGGTCGTGTTGTGTTAACCTGGTCGTGTTAACCTGGTTGTGTGGGTTAACCTGGCTGTGTTAACCTGGTTGTGTGGGTTAACCTGGCTGTGTTAACCTGGTTGTGTGGGTTAACCTGGCTGTGTTAACCTGGTCGTGTTGACCTGGTCGTGTTGTGTTAACCTGGCTGTTTGTGTTAACCTGGTCGTGTTAACCTGGCTGTGTTAACCTGGTCGTGTTGTGGTTGTAGGTCGCACTCCAGAGGTGAGCGCAGATCTCCAGGAGAGGTTCATGCAGTTCTCTCTGGATACAGGAATCCTCTCTGGGAACATTGTTATCCTGCCCCAGAACGGTACGACAACACACACACATACACAGATGTACAATATTATTATGGCGATCAGATACATATGAATGTGCTTCACTGGTAGAAATCATCTCCTCTCTCTTTTCTCCCTCCTCTCTATTGCAGGTGAATGTGCCGAGGCATAAATGTTCACTCATCCCATTCTCCCTCTGCTACTCTTCCACTGGCATCTGTCTCCATTTCACATCCAAACTCTTTTCCTGGAAGAAGACTGAAGACTGCATATATTGAGGGATTTATACCACAAATTTGAATTATTTTCAGCCAATTCAATACAATTCAATATGAACAAAATAATAAAAGATGATTAAAAAAAACATATTTCTCAAGTTGATTACAGTCTTTTATAGGGGGGAAAACGGAAGTCATTTTTTTCGTGGCTTATGGATTTAAAAATAACCATAGCTTCAGGTACATCCAAAAATAACAAAGTTAATGTGTTTACCTAACTAACTGCTTCCCATGCTTTGTCTTCCTTCTGCTTAGAGCAATTCATAACTGAGACAAGAAACACAAATAACATTCTACAGTATAAACTCTAAGTGTTCTGTTCCCATCACAGAGGCTCTAAGTGTTCTGTTCCCCCATCACATAGGCTCTAAGTGTTCTGTTTCTCCATTATAGACAGAGGCGCTAAGTGTTCTGTTCCACTGTTACAAACAGAGGCTCTAAGTGTTCTGTTCCCCCATCACAGAGGCTCTAAGTGTTCTGTTTCTCCATTATAGACAGAGGCTCTAAGTGTTCTGTTCCACTGTTATAAACAGAGGCTCTAAGTGTTGTGTTCCAGCCTTATAGATAGAGGCTCTAAGTGTTCTGTTCCACTGTTATGGACAGAGGCTCTTAGTGTTCTGTTCCACTGTTATAGACAGAGGCTCTTAGTGTTCTGTTCCACTGTTATAGACAGAGGCTCTAAGTGTTCGGTTCCACCTTTATGGATAGAGGCTCTAAGTGTTCTGTTCCACTGGTATAGACAGCAGCTCTTAGTGTTCTGTTCCACTGTTATAGACAGCGGCTCTTAGTGTTCTGTTCCACTGTTATAGACAGAGGCTCTAAGTGTTCGGTTCCACCTTTATGGATAGAGGCTCGAAGTGTTCTGTTCCAGCCTTATAAGCAGAGGCTCTAACTTTTCTGTCCACCATTATAGACAGAGGCTCCAATTGTTCTGTTCCACGGTTATAGGCAGAGGCTCTAACTTTTCTGTCCCACCCTTATAGACAGAGGCTCCAACTGTTCCTTTCCACCCTTATAGACAGAGGCTCCAATTGTTCTGTTCCACGGTTATAGGCAGAGGCTCTAACTTTTCTGTCCCACCCTTATAGACAGAGGCTCCAACTGTTCCTTTCCACCCTTATAGACAGAGGCTCTAACTTTTCTGTCCCACCCTTATAGACAGAGGCTCTAACTTTTCTGTCCCACCCTTACAGACAGAGGCTCTAACTTTTCTGTCCCACCCTTATAGACAGAGGCTCTAACTTTTCTGTCCCACCCTTATAGACAGAGGCTAACTTTTCTGTCCCACCCTTATAGACAGAGGCTCTAACTTTTCTGTCCCACCCTTATAGACAGAGGCTCTAACTTTTCTGTCCCACCCTTATAGACAGAGGCTCTAATTGTTGTTTTCCACCGTTATAGACAGACTCTCTAAGTCACGTGTCAAACTCATTCCATTGAGTGCCAAGTGTGTACGGTTTTCACCCCTCCCTTGTACTTGATTGATGAATTAAGATCGCTGATTAGTAAGGAACTCCCCTCACCTGGTTGTCTAGGTCAAAATGAAAGGAAAAGCCAGCAGACACTAGGCCCTCCATGGGATGAGTTTGACACTCCTGCTCTAAGTGTTCTGTTTCACCGCTATAGACAGTCCTTCTCCATGTTAAAGTCATGTGAGGTGAATACAGGTTAGAATGCTGTACTACGGCCTCCTGAGTGGCGCAGCGGTCTAAGGCACTGCATCGCAGTCCTTGAGGCATCATTACAGACCCGGGTTCGATCCCAGGCTTTGTCACAGTCAATCACGCCGGGGAGACCCATGATGCGGTGCACAATTGGACCAGTGTCATCCGGGTTTAGCCAGCCGCTATGTCCTTGTCCCATCGTGCTCTAGTGACTTTTTGTTGCGGACCAGGCACATGCACGCTGACTTCTGTCTCCAGTTGTACAGTGTTTCCTCTGACACATTGGTGTGTCAGGCTTCCGGGTTAAGCAAGCGGTGTGTCAAGAAGCAGTGCGGCTTGGCAGGGTTGTGTTTCGGAGGACATATGGCTCTCGACCGTCGCCTCTCCCGAGCCCGTATGGGAGTTGCAACGATGGGCCAAGACTGTAACTACAAATTGGGGAGAAAAGGGGGGGATAAAAAGTTTTTTTTTTAAACGATTTAAGAATGCTGTGCTACAGTATAGCTTTGCATTACCTAAACCCTCCCTTAACCCGGGTGACGCTGGGCCAATTGTGCGCCACATCATGGCCTATTTAGTTGTCATTTTCTCATGTTAAGCATAACAGTTCACCAATCTATACACGGTGCCGCCATGCGGCCGTTTTTAGACTGCTGGCTGGTGGACATAATGTAATTACTTGTACAGTACTTAATGTTCGGAATTCAAACATTTCAGATTGTAAAATATATTGTCGATGCAACAGTATACTAATCAGCTACCGATATATTTTCTGTCTTGTATAGGTGTCAGTTTCTCCCTAGGAGAGGTGGGTGTGGAGTCAGGCGCAGGAGAGAGCGAATTGAAAGAAAGGGCGTTTTATTTACAAGTCCAAAGAACAGGAACAGGACCACAACAGTAGCCACAATACAACAGGAACGTAGTCCCGGAAAAAACACCTGTTCAACAGAACAAACCAAAACGCAACCCAAACACCTGTTCAACAGAACAAACCAAAACGCAACCCAAACACCTGTTCAACAGAACAAACCAAAACGCAACCCAAACACCTGTTCAACAGAACAAACCAAAACGCAACCCAAACACCTGTTCAACAGAACAAACCAAAACGCAACCCAAACACCTGTTCAACAGAACAAACCAAAACGCAACCCAAACACCTGTTCAACAGAACAGACCAAAACGCAACCCAAACACCTGTTCAACAGAACAAACCAAAACGCAACCCAAACAAATGACAGCTACACGAACAATCCCGCACAAAACCAAGAGGGTAGGGCGAGATTAAATACCCCACTAATAACCTAAACTATACACAGGTAAACAACAAGACAGACAAAACCAAACGAAAAAGAAAAGGGATCGTTGGCAGCTAGTATACCAGCGACGACGACCGCCGAGCGCCGCCCGAACAGGGAGAGGAGCCACCTTTGGTGGAAGTCATGACAATAGGCTTCCTTAAAATTAACAAATTACCTCAACTAACCTGTACCCCCACACATTGACTCAGTGCCGGTACCCCCTGTATATAGCCTCGTTATTGATATATAATTTTCTTGTGTTACTTTAAAAAAAAATGTTTTACTTTGTTTATTTAGTAATTTTTCTCTTAACTCTACTTCTTGAACTGCATTGTTGGTTAAGGGCTTGTAAGTCAGCATTTCACGGTAAGATCTACACCTTTTGTATTCGACGCATGTGACAAATACAATTTGATTCGATTTGATTGAACCTGTAGGACATGAGCCGTCCTTGCGCTCTTTACTAGCTTGAATAGAAAGTTGTTGTGCATAAAACCAGTCTATTACTGCCAAATAATAGAGTCAGTCCACCTTCAAAACAAAAGCTTACTAGGGGTTGTTTCATTATGCAGTGCAGTCTCTTTAGCTATAGGCCTATAACTTATTTAGCCTTGGCCGAAATTCCTCCTCCACCAAACTTTACAGTTGGTACTCTGCATTCGGGCAAGTAGCATTCTCCTGGCATCCGCCAAACCCAGTTCCCACTACTCCAGAGTCCAATGGCATCGATCTTTACATCACTCCAGCCGATGCTTGGCATTGCGCATGGTCATCTTAGGCTTGTGTGCGGCTGCTCAGCCATAGAAACCCATTTCATGAAGCGCCCGACGAACAGTTCTTGTGCTGACGTTGCTTCCAGAGGCAATTTGGAACTCGGTAGTGAGCGGTCAAATCAAATCAAACGTTATGTCACAGTGAAATGCTTACTTACAAGCCCTTAACCGACAATGCAGTTTAAATAAAAAAATAAGTAAATAATAAAATAGAAATAGATATATAAGAAATAATTAAGGAGCAACAATAAAATAACAATAGCGAGACTATATACAGGGGGATCCGGTACAGAGTCAATGTGCGGGGGCACCGCCGGTTAGTTGAGGTAATTGAGGTAATATGTACAGTTGAAGTCAGAAGTTTACATACACTTTAGGTTGGAGTCATTAAAACTAGTTTTTCAACCACTCCACAAATTTCTTGTTAACAAACTATAGTTTTGGCAAGTCGGTTAGGACATCTACTTTGTGCATGACACAAGTCAATGTTCCAACAATTGTTTATAGACAAATTATTTCACTTATAATTCACTATATCACAATTCCAGTGGGTCAGAAGTTTACATACACTAAGTTGACTGTGCTTTTAAACAGCTTGGAAAATTCCAGCAAATGGCTTTAGAAGCTTCTGATAGGCTAACTGACATCATTTGCGTCAATTGGAGGTGTACCTGTGGATGTATTTCAATGCCTACCTTCAAACTCAGTGCTCAGAAAAAAATGTAGACCTCCACAAGTCTGGTTCATCCTTGGAAGCAATATTCAAATGCCTGAAGGTACCACGTTCATCTGTACAAACAATAGTACGCAAGTATAAACACCATGGGACCACGCAGCAGTCATACCGCTCAGGAAGGAGACGCGTTCTGTCTCCTAGAGATGAACGTACATTGGTGCGAAAAGTGCAAATCAGTCCCAGAACAACAGCAAAGGACCTTGTGAAGATGCTGGAGGAAACAGGTACAAAGTATCTATATCCACAGTAAAACGAGTCCTATATCGACATAACCTGAAAGGCCGCTCAGCAAGGAAGAAGCCACTGCTCCAAAACAGCCATAAAAAAGCCAGACTACGCTTTGCAACTGCACATGGGGACAAAGATCGTACTTTTTGGGGAAATGTCCTCTGGTCTGAGGAAACTAAAATAGAACTCTTTGGCCATAATGACCATCGTTATGTTTGGAGGAAAAAGGGGGAGGCTTGCAAGCCGAAGAACACCATCCCAACTGTGAAGCACGGGGGTGGCAGCATCATGTTGTGGGAGTGCTTTGCTGCAGGAGGGACTGGTGCACTTCACAAAATAGATGGCATCATGAGGGAGGAAAATGATGTGGATATATTGAAGCAACATCTCAAGACATCAGTCAGGAAGTTAAAACTTGGTTGCAAATGGGTCTTCCAAATGGACAATAACCCCAAGCATACTTCCAAAGTTGTGGCGAAATGGCTTAAGGACAACAAAGTCAAGGTATTGGAGTGGCCATCACAAGCCTATAGAAAATTTGTGGGCAGAACTGAAAAAGCATGTGCGAGCAAGGAGGCCTACAAACCTGACTCAGTTACACCAGCTCTGTCAGGAGGAATGGGCCAGAATTCACCCAACTTATTGTGGGAAGCTTGTGGAAGGCTACCCGAAACGTTTGACCAAAGTTAAACAATTTAAAGGCAATGCTACCAAATACTAATTGAGTGTATGTAAACTTCTGACCCACTGGGAATGTGATGAAATAAATAAAAGCTGAAATAAATAATTCTCTCTACTATTACTCTGACATTTTCACATTCTTAAAATGAAGTGGTGATCCGAACTGACCTAAAACAGGAAATCTTTATTCGGATTAATGTCAGGAATTGTGAAAAACTGAGTTTAAATGTATTTTGGCTAAGGTGTATGTAAACTTCCGACTTCAACTGTACATGTAGGTAGATGTAAAGTGACTATGCATGGATAATAAACAGAGAGTAGCAGCAGCATAAAAATGGGGGTGGGGACAATGCAAATAGTCCGGGTAGCCATTTGATTAGCTGTTCAGGAGTCTTATGGCTTGGGGGTAGAAGCTGTTAAGAAGCCTTTTTGACATAGATTTGGCGCTCAGGTACCACTTGCCGTGCGGTTGCAGAGAGAACAGTCTATGACTAGGGTGGCTGGAGTCCTTGGCAATTTTTTGGGCCTTCCTCTGACCGCCTGGTATAGAGGTCCTGGATGGCAAGAAGGTTGGCCCAGTGATGTACTGGGCCGTACACACTACCCATTGTAGTGCCTTGCGGTCGGAGGCTGTACAGTTGCCATACCAGTCCACAATCATCTCCTTTGTCTTGATCACGTTGAGGGAGAGGTTGTTATCCTGGCACCACACTGCCAGGTCTCTGACCTCCTCCCTATAGGCTGTCTTATCGTTGTCAGTGATCAGGCCTACCACTGTTGGGTCGTCTGCAAACTTAATGATGGTGTTGGAGTCGTGCTTGGCCATGCAGTCACGGGTGAACAGGGAGTACAGGAGGGGACTGAGCACGCACCCCTGAGGGGCCCCTGTGTTGAGGATCAGAGTGGCAGATGTGTTGTTACCTACCCTTACCACCTGGGGGCGGCCCGTCAGGAAGTCCAGGATCCAGTTGCAGAGGGAGGTGTTTAGTCCCAGGTCCTTAGTTGAACGCTGAGCTGTAGTCAATGAATAGCATTCTCACGTAGGTGTTCCTTTTGTCCAGGTGGGAAAGGGCAGTGTGGAGTGCAATAGAGATTGCATCATCTGTGGATCTGTGAGGGCGGTATGCAAATTGGAGTGGGACTAGGGTTTCAGGGATTATGGTGTTGATATGAGCCATGACCAGCCTTTCAAAGCACTTCATGGCTACAGACGTGAGTGTTATGGGTCCGTAGTCATTTAGGCAGGTTACCTTGGTGTTCTTGGGAACAGGGACTATGATGGTCTGCTTTAAAATGTTGGTATTACATACTCGGTCAGGGACAGGTTACAAATGTCAGTAAAGACACTTGCCAGATGGTCAGCGCATCCTCGGAGTACACATCCTGGTAATCTGTCTGGCGCCACGGCCTTGTGAATGTTGACCTGTTTAAAGGTCTTACTCACATCGGCTACGGAGAGCGCGATCACACTGTTGTCCAGAACAGCTGATGCTCTCATGCATGCTTCAGTGTTGCTTGCCTCAAAGCGAGCATAGAAGTTATTTATCTAATCTGGTAGGCTCGTGTTAATGGACAGCTCGCAGCGGTGCTTCCCTTTGTAGTCCGCAATAGTTTGCAAGCCCTGCCACATCAGATGAGCGTTGGAGCCGGTGTAGTGTGATTCAATCTTAGTCCTGTGTTTACGCTTTGCCTGTTTGATGGTTCATTGGAGGGCATAGCGAGATTTCTTATAAGCGTCCGGGTTAGAGTCCTGCTCCTTGAAAGCGGCAGCTCTACTCTTTAGCTTGCAACTGAGGACAGACAATTTGACATGCTATGCGCTTCAGCTCTCTGCGGTCCCATTCTGTTAGGTTGTGTGGCCTACCACTTTATAGCTGAGCAGTTGTTGCTCCTAAACTTTTCCACTTCACAATAACAGCACTTACAGTTGAGCGGGACAGCTCTAGCTGGGCAGAAATTTGACGAACTGACTTGTTGGAAAGGTAGCATCCTATGACGGTGCCACGTTGAAAGTCACTGAGCTCTTCAGGAAAGCCATTCTACTGCCAATGTTTCTCTCTGGAGATTACATGTCTGTGTGCTCAATGTTATACACCTGTCAGCAATGGGTGTGGCTGAAATAGCGAATCCACTCATTTGAAGGGGTGTCCACATACTTTTGTATATATAGTGTATTTAGATGCTATTTATAAACGTTTTATAAAAATGACACATCAAATAGCCGAACAATGAGGAAAAAAGGAGCCGGTTTGAGTATCAATCCAGCCAGTATTGTTGAACTCAGCTGGTTTTATCTGGCTAATAGCCTAAATAAATGGGATGCATTATTCACTGTAAATTCAATTAAATCAAATCCAACTTAAGAGACTTCCCTGGTCTCCTGAAGTCCTCCTTTTATGTGTGCAAATGTTTTTACCATGGCCTGTAGGTCCAGGTTGCAGGCCCAACTGTTTTCTATCCTGAGTACTGCCAACCCAGACAGTCTTTCCTGAGACATTGTGCATTCTAGTCCGATGTCCATTGCGCTGCACACAATTTAAATGTAGTCTTGAATGATGCATAACAAGATATACCACAAATAAGGGATTGTTGATATTTGCCACCACGCAACTCAAACACCGGTTCACCAGAATTAAGTAAATCGCAAACCGCTTTTTTGTTAAGACGTCAAGAACTGTTTTCTGCAGAAAACGATCATCTGTTTGCATCTGCCAATATATTGGCTGTATAGTATCCAGACGACCTGTCCCCAGAGCTTCCTATACAGTTCATCTCTTTCCGTAACTTGTTGAGGAGGCAATTAAGGCGAATGAGAGGCTCAATTAAAGATGTCGCAGAACTGTAGTATTTGAAGCCCTCCTTCCTTCTGCCCAGTTTCCCTGATGTTGCTACGGTAATCAAGCTGTTTTTACCATCCCTGTAACTGTCGCTTCATTTTCTTAACTAAAACTCATAAAGAACTATCTAAGAGGCATTAGGCTCTCGGTCTGATATTCGCTTTTGAACACCTGAATAAGCTCCACTCATTGCACTGGTGCCATCGTAGCCTTGACCATAGCATTTGTTCACGGATATCCCCTTATACGTTTAATCAAAAGTATGTCAAGTCCTGAGGCACTTTTTTCAGTTATGTTCCTGAAACAAACACTTTGTTTCCTACTACATCTGGAAATGTAAAATATTTATGAATGACTTTAGGGAGGGTTACTGTCGAAATGATTTACTGAATTGATAAAATAACATCCATGACAGGCATGGGCCCCCAGAGCTCGTGGCCTCGCGCCTTGCGGGTGCTGCGGGTGTGTCCAGTACGTCAATGCACGTCATCAGTATACAATTTCAAAACTTCGTCCAGACATTGGTAGCTATGAAACCGTATCAACGGGGTAAAATTAGTTTTATACGGAATATTCCGTGGATATGAATTTTTCTCTCATAACTAGCTATTGAACCAATCATGCCATGACTATGAAAATTGTATATTCTGAATCTGGGGGATGCAGAACGATCCACACCCTTTTTTGGTTGTTGATTTTGATCTTCTCCATCCACCCCTGATTAAGAATATACAATTTTCATAGTCATGGCACGCTTTGTTAAAGAGATAATGACGATTGAAATACGAAATCTTTATTTTTTTTATGTAGGCCTATATATAAAAAGGTGTGGATTGTAAAAAAAATAAAAAATAATATCCACCGAATATCCAATATAAAATGTATTTTACATCTGTTTATGGCGCCTTCATGTAGTCAAATAACATTCCCCCCAAAAAACATCATGTGTACTCCTTCTTGCAGGGTGTGTGGAAAGGTACTTGCGTAACAATCAGTTATATAAATTGCATAAACAAGTTTATCTAACTGTTACCTCATTTTAAACACGCAGCACAAATTCGATATGCTATAGAAACATATTTGCATGTAATTATATGGACATGTTCATTGCTTTTTCTCCAAGTTTATTTAGTTCGTATAGTCAGTCTTTGTTTCTGTGGTCGTTCTGAACTTGTTTCATCTCTTCTTCACAGCCAATATGTTGAGGAAGATTTCAAAGGGCGACCGAGCCCGAGTTCTGACTGCTCAGAAACATATGACACATTAAAATGACAGAATGTATTTTGTGTGTGTTTTCCTATAAATTGTCTACCATGTCTCACTATGGTCACAACATTTCTACAACGCTCATCTCCCAGATGTAGTCTGGAGGGGTCAGTTTTTTATTATATTTTTTATACAACTGTGGTATGACTCTGCAAACCAGTAGCCCCGCTCTAAACATCCCAGAGAGAGTGTGTGTGTGTGTGTGTGTGTGTGTTTGTGCGTGTGTGTGTGTATGTGTGTGTATTATGTAACAGACTCCCTGCCTACAAGACTCTGCCTGTCTCTGTCAGAAAAAAGAGAGTTCATGGAAGTTATGTATCCTCAAAGTTAAGTACCATTCAGAGTTATATGTCCTCCAGGAGTTATGTACCATTCAGAGTTATATAACCTCCAGGAGTTATGTACCATTCAGAGTTATATGTCCTCCAGGAGTTATGTACCGTTCAGAGTTATATAACCTCCAGGAGTTATGTACCATTCAGAGTTATATAACCTCCAGAGTTATGTACCGTTCAGAGTTATATAACCTCCAGGAGTTATGTACCATTCAGAGTTATATAACCTCCAGGAGTTATATACCATTCAGAGTTATATAACCTCCAGGAGTTATGTACCATTCAGAGTTATATGTCCTCCAGGAGTTACATACCATTCAGAGTTATATGTCCTCCAGGAGTTACATACCATTCAGAGTTATATAACCTCCAGGAGTTATGTACCATTCAGAGTTATATAACCTCCAGGAGTTATGTACCATTCAGAGTTATATGTCCTCCAGGAGTTATGTACCATTCAGAGTTATATGTCCTCCAGGAGTTATGTACCGTTCAGAGGTATATAACCTCCAGGTGTTATATACCATTCAGAGTTATATGTCCTCCAGGAGTTATGTACCATTCAGAGTTATATAACCTCCAGGAGTTATATACCATTCAGAGTTATATGTCCTCCAGGAGTTATGTACCATTCAGAGTTATATGTCCTCCAGGAGTTATGTACCATTCAGAGTTATATAACCTCCAGGAGTTATGTACCATTCAGAGTTATATAACCTCCAGGAGTTATATACCATTCAGAGTTATATAACCTCCAGGAGTTATGTACCATTCAGAGTTATATAACCTCCAGGAGTTATGTACCATTCAGAGTTATATAACCTCCAGGAGTTATATACCATTCAGAGTTATATAACCTCCAGGAGTTATATACCATTCAGAGTTATATAACCTCCAGGAGTTATATACCATTCAGAGTTATATAACCTCCAGGAGTTATATACCATTCAGAGTTATATAACCTCCAGGAGTTATATACCATTCAGAGTTATATAACCTCCAGGAGTTATATACCATTCAGAGTTATATAACCTCCAGGAGTTATATACCATTCAGAGTTATATAACCTCCAGGAGTTATATACCATTCAGAGTTATATAACCTCCAGGAGATTATGTAACCTTCAGACCTCAAAGTAATGTATCCTTCAGGAGGGATTCACCCCAAACCCAAGCGTTACATGACCTATGTTAACCCATGTTCTGTCCTCCGCAGTGTTAAATGTCGTGACTGACAGAGGAATGTTACAACTCACATGTTGCAGCCCTAAAGGGTATGGGGTTAACATGAGGACTATGCTTTACCTCACTCTGAGGATACTGTGTGTATATGTGTTGGTGCATTCTAGTGTGTGTGTGTGTGTCTTCATGCTTACATGTGGATTTCAGGGTGGAGGTTGTTCAGACCAGGAATCAGACTTGTCTAAATAGATAAGTCGTACCATTATTGGGGGAGAAGGAGGAGGAGAGGAGAGAGAAGGAGAGAGAAGGAGAGGAGAGGAGAGAAAAGGAGAGGAGAGAGAAGGAGAGGAGGAGAGATAATGGAAGGAGAGGACAGCAGCAAATCATTCTGCTTACATTGTTGACTTCTCCCCCACCTCCTCGTGCAGTTGTGTAAGGGTGAGATTTACATCTTTGAGGGATGGAGAGGGGAGGAGTAGAATGTTGGAGGATATAAGGACACTCAGTCAGCTCCCACCTTACTCATTTTCCTCCTCACACACACCCCGGAGAGTCGAGCCGTCACACACACCGATCTGTAACCATGAGGCTGAGCATAATGGGAGTTCTGCTGTGCACTACGCTGGTCGCCTGCGTCGACGTCATGCCTCAGAAAGACTTCAACCTGGAGAAGGTGAGAGAGAAAGAGAGACTTAGAGAACTGATAAAACAAATGAGATAGGCCACAACAACAAAAAGAGAGCAGGCAAAGAGTTGAGAGAAGAGATTCTGGGGTTGAGGAGGGTCAGAGTAGAGAGAGGACAGTGGATCATCTGCCATGACTATTGAATCAATTTGCATTGTGAGAATGAATGAATAGTGGTTCTTCTTTTTCTTCTAACTATATTCTCTCTCCCCAGATGGCTGGTAAGTGGTGGGCCGTGGGCTTTGCCACCAACGCCAAGTGGTTTGTGAAACGTAAGGCTGGTATGAAGATGGGAACTTCCATGATGCTGCCCACTGCCGGAGGTGACCTGGACATCAGCTGCGCCAACCAGAAGTGAGTTTGTGTGTGTCTGTGTGTCTGTATGTCCGTCAGTGTCCGTGTGTGTGTCTGTCCGTGTGTGTGTGTCTGTGTCCGTGTGTGTCTGTATGTCCGTGTGTGTGTGTGTCCGTGTGTGTGTCTGTGTCCGTGTGTGTGCCTGTGTCCGTGTGTGTGCCTGTGTCTGTATGTCTGTGTGTGTGTGTGTCCGTGTGTCCGTGTCTGTATGTCCGTGTGTGTGTGTCCATTTCACTCATACTGATGTTGCTCTCTCAGCGCTGATGGCTCTTGCTGGAGGATGACCCATCTGGCCAAGAAGACTGACATACCAGGCCGCTTCACCTTCACCAGCCAGCGTGAGTTCACACACACACACACACACACACACACACACACACACAGTCAACGTAACTACATATCTCTTTCTCCCTCTCTCAGGTTGGAACAATGAAAATGACATGCGTGTGGTAGCTGTCCAGTATGATGACTTTGCTCTGATCCACACCATCAAGACCAAACACGGAGTAACTGACGTGCTCAACAAACTCTTCAGTAAGTCTGTCTGGCTGTCTGCATGTCTGAAATTAATTCAGACCTTTAGATTCTCATGTTTTGTGTAATTCTTCACAGTTTCACTTTGGTCTCTGGTTTTAGCATGGTCATGTTACAGGTGGGTTTGTGTTAACATGGTTGTGTTGTGTTAACCTGGTTGTGTTCTGTTAACCTGTTTGTATTAACCTGGTTGTGTTCTGTTAACCTGGTTGTGTTGTGTTAACCTGGTTGTGTTCTGTTAACCTGGTTGTGTTGTGTTAACCTGGTTGTGTTCTGTTAACCTGGTTGTGTTCTGTTAACCTGGTTGTGTTCTGTTAACCTGGTTGTGTTCTGTTAACCTGGTTGTGTTGTGTTAACCTGGTATTGTTTGTTAACCTGATTGTGGTAAACCTGGTAGTGTTGTGTTAACCTGGTAGTTTTGTGTTAACTTGCTTGTGTTAACCTGGTTGTGTTAACCTGGTAGTTTTGTGTTATCCTGGTAGTGTTGATGTTAACTTGGTTGTGTTGTGTTAACCTGGTTGTGTTAACCTGGTTGTGTTGTGTTAACCTGGTATTGTTTGTTAACCTGGTTGTGTTAACCTGGTAGTTTTGTGTTAACTTGCTTGTGTTAACCTGGTTGTGTTAACCTGGTAGTTTTGTGTTATCCTGGTAGTGTTGATGTTAACTTGGTTCTGTTGTGTTAACTGAGTTTTGTTGTGTTAACCTGCTTATGTTAACCTGCTTGTGTTAAACTTTTTTGTCGTGTTAACCTGGTCGGGTTGTGTTAACCTGGTCGTGTTAACCTGGCTGTGTTAACCTGGTCGTGTTGTGGTTGTAGGTCGCACTCCAGAGGTGAGCGCAGATCTCCAGGAGAGGTTCATGCAGTTCTCTCTGGATACAGGAATCCTCTCTGGGAACATTGTTATCCTGCCCCAGAACGGTACGACAACACACACACATACACAGATGTACAATATTATTATGGCGATCAGATACATATGAATGTGCTTCACTGGTAGAAATCATCTCCTCTCTCTTTTCTCCCTCCTCTCTATTGCAGGTGAATGTGCCGAGGCATAAATGTTCACTCATCCCATTCTCCCTCTGCTACTCTTCCACTGGCATCTGTCTCCATTTCACATCCAAACTCTTTTCCTGGAAGAAGACTGAAGACTGCAAACCCCAGACACCCCCTCCCCCGGCAGAACAAACCCCAGACACCCCCTCCCCCGGCAGAACAAACCCCTTCACCTTTAATCCCCACTATTCCTATAAACCACTGTACACTTCTGTACACAAGCTTTTTTTTACTGCAGATTTTACTTGTTGAAATAAATAATCTTTAAAAACATACACATGATCCCTACTGTCATGTTGGTTGGTGTCTGGTTGTGTTGACCTGGTGGTGTTGACCTGGTGGTGTTGACCTGGTGGTGTTGACCTGGTTGTGTTGACCTGGTTGGGGTCTTCATATTTAGAGTGAAGTGTGAGAGGAAACAATGTAAGTAGAGGCAGCAATATCAAACACTTTTGGTGCTTTCAGGACAACTGTGAACTTAGAAAAAAACAAGGTCAAATCAGGATGTCAGTAATATTAAGGTCGGAAAGTCGGAGCTATAGAAAGAGGAATTCCGAGTTGGATGACCGTTCTAAATTATCTTTCAGTGGGAGCTCGTTTTTTTCTGAGTTCCCAGTTGTCCTGAACGCCACATGAGAGGGAAGGAGGTTGGCTTGAGTCATCATTAGAATGACAGGGTGAAGGTGTGTGGTGGCTGGAGAGTGAGAGAGTAAATGTGGTGTACTCTGCCCTCTACTGGTAGAAGCAGAGAATGACATGAAGACAGAGCAATTATCAGCCTATTCCTTCAGTTACAAGAATATATACAGTATGTTTTTATTAAAATTCATTTGACAAAATATTAAAACTATATATTGAGTGATTTATATCACAAATTCGATTTATTTTCAGCCAATTCAAATCTATACAATTCAATATTAAAAACAAAATAAACACATAGTAAAAAGTATAACATTTTTCATGGATTTAAAAATAACCATAGCTTCAGGTACATCCAAAAATAACAAAGTTAATGTGTTTACCTAACTAACTGCTTCCCATGCTTTGTCTTCCTTCTGCTTAGAGCAATTCATAACTGAGACAAGAAACACAAATAACATTCTACAGTATAAACTCTAAGTGTTCTGTTCCACCATTATAGACAGAGGCTCTAAGTGTTCTGTTCCACCATTATAGACAGAGGCTCTAAGTGTTCTGTTCCTCCATTATAGACAGAGGCTCTAAGTGTTCTGTTCCACCCTTAGGCTCTAAGTGTTCTGTTTCTCCATTATAGACAGAGGCTCTAAGTGTTCTGTTCCACCCTTAGGCTCTAAGTGGTCTGTTCCTCCATTATAGACAGAGGCTCTAAGTGGTCTGTTCCACCATTATAGACAGAGGCTCTAAGTGTTCTGTTCCACCCTTATAGACAGAGGCTCTAAGTGTTCTGTTCCAACATCACAGAGGCTCTAAGTGTTCTGTTCCACCATCACAGAGGCTCTAAGTGTTCTGTTTCACCATCACAGAGGCTCTAAGTGTTCTGTTTCACTATCACAGAGGCTCTAAGTGTTCTGTTCCACCATCACAGAGGCTCTAAGTGTTCTGTTCCACCATCACAGAGGCCTACCCTGGTAATATGCTCATTGGCTGGAGGGCACATTCATTGAGAAGATACGGAAAGACTCTCTCAGTGAAAGTGTGTGTAATAGTGTATAAATGTGTGTTATTATCAGGGTCAGTCCAGCTGCACTCTGATCCTCTGGGGTTTCTGTCTCAATCTGAGCTGGATGTCTGGCCGCGGTGGGGACTCTACTTTATATCTAATATCACCACCAACATCATAACCATAAGCATCACAGGGGCTTACACACCAAAGGCTTAAACACCAGAATCCACTTTCTACTTTTGCCTTCCTCTGGACAGACTCTGCTATCACACCAAGGGCTTTATTGAACCCTACCTCAACCTCCCAGCTGTGTGTCCCTGAGTTAAAGCCCTCAGAGCCCAAGACCATTTTATAGTAATTAAACCTCTCTGGGTTGTCAGGAAGCTGCTGTCTCTCTTCATTGTATATGGCACTGGTCAGGTCCTCAGAAAGGATGAGATTTGGGTTGGCAGTGTTGGGGTCCAGAATCACCGGATCTGAGGGAGATCAGAGATAGGGTATTCTTTTTGTTATTGTTTGATGATTGTTGTTTGTTGTTGTTGTTGATGATGAAGTGTGCTCTCTAATCCCCTAGCTGTGTGTGTGGACTTTTTAGCAAAAAGGTATTTAGCATTTGTAATGTAATGTGAAGATAATGAGAGATGACAAACTGTTGTGCAGAAAAGGTTATTGTTTTGGCTAAGTAGGTAATAGTATGAGTTTAATTCCGCAGTGTTCAGCGATCTAGAAGAACTGTCATGCTCACAGTATTTCACAATCCCCTGCATCGCCTCCCAGACTCTGAACTGCAGGTTTCCCAGGTGTTTGGCCACGTCTATCAGCGCTCCTGAGACCAGCTGTGGATCCGGCAGTGTACACTGGGCTCTGGAAGAACGTTCAGGAGTCAGTGCAGCTGTTGCTGTAGGGTTGGGTTCAGAACCACAGAGAAGAACATTCAGGAGTCAGTGCAGCTGTTGCTGTAGGGTTGGGTTCAGAACCACAGAGAAGAACATTCAGGAGTCAGTGCAGCTGTTGCTGTAGGGTTGGGTTCAGAACCACAGAGAAGAACATTCAGGAGTCAGTGCAGCTGTTGCTGTAGGGTTGGGTTCAGAACCACAGAGAAGAACATTCAGGAGTCAGTGTAGCTGTTGCTGTAGGGTTGGGTTCAGAACCACAGAGAAGAACATTCAGGAGTCAGTGCAGCTGTTGCTGTAGGGTTGGGTTCAGAACCACAGAGAAGAACATTCAGGAGTCAGTGCAGCTGTTGCTGTAGGGTTGGGTTCAGAACCACAGAGAAGAGAGAGATAGGAGGCAGATCACTTACCTTACCACTGTGGCCTTATAGTTCTGAAAAAACAGAAGACAAGATTAAATTAAACAATCAATCAATATTTATCAGTCAACCAATACACATACCAACACATCATGTCAACTTAGAGAGCGCAGTGCTGACCTGTAGGAATGAGATGTCTTCAGCTCTCAGCTCCTCCTCTAAGGCTCTGATTGTGTCTGAAAGTGATGATATCTCTCTGCTCATCTCCTCCTTCATCACCTGACTCTTCTGCTCCTCTTCCTCCCTGAGAACATCTATCCTCACCTCCTCTTCCTCTCGTAGAAACTGATGGAGCTTCTCAAATTCCTTTCTAATCCGTATCTCTGTGCTCTGGGCCTTGTTCTGGACACAGAGATAACAAAGGCATTACATTATTTAAATGTTCCTTTCTAATCCGTATCTCTGTGCTCTGGGCCTTGTTCTGGACACAGAGATAACAAAGGCATTACATTATTTAAATGTTCCTTTCTAATCCGTATCTCTGTGCTCTGGGCCTTGTTCTGGACACAGAGATAACAAAGGCATTACATTATTTAAATGTTCCTTTCTAATCCGTATCTCTGTGCTCTGGGCCTTGTTCTGGAAACAGTGAGAGGAAAGGCATTACATTATTTAAATGTTCCTTTCTAATCCGTATCTCTGTGCTCTGGGCTTTGTTCTGGACACAGTGAGAGGAAAGGCATTACATTATTTAAATGTTCCTTTCTAATCCGTATCTCTGTGCTCTGGGCCTTGTTCTGGAGACAGTGAGAGGAAAGGCATTACATTATTTAAATGTTCCTTTCTAATCCGTATCTCTGTGCTCTGGGCCTTGTTCTGGAGACAGTGAGAGGAAAGGCATTACATTATTTAAATGTTCCTTTCTAATCCGTATCTCTGTGCTCTGGGCCTTGTTCTGGAGACAGTGCGAGGAAAGGCAGTAAACTATCCGCATAAACACTGGATCATACATATTCTGCACAACGCTATTGAGTCATTATCCTTACTTTAATATGCTTTGCTGTTTCATCACAGATATCTTTAACTTCATTAAAGACCTTCAGCTTCTTCTGTAAGGGCTTCAGGACAGTCTGGAGTTCCTCCTGGCATAAGCAGATGTTGAGTGAATATGAGAGAGAGAGAAATAGATGGAGGAGTCAAAGTGTATAAACAAAGGGGAATTTTTAGGAACATCCCTTTCCATGTTAAAATGTGACGTGAATACAGGTTAGAATGCTGTGCTAATATAGTTCTTCATTATCACTTAATATGCAGACAATGGCCGCTGTTTAATATTGCTGTCTTTTTAGTTTGTTTTTCTGTGTGTTCCTATTACTATTTGTATTCTACTGTACCCTGTGCTCCTGTGCAGCTTCGTCTATGGGGCAGCAGTCATGTTTTTTGTGGGTTTTTGAGGTCTGACACACCACACAGATGGGCTGTTTATCATCCAGACAGAAGAGCTTGAGTTTCTCGTTGTGCAGATTGCAGCGCTCCTCAGACTCCCCTGAATCTCTCCGCCTCCTCTCCTGTAAGAATGCCTCACACAGGTTCTTTAAGACCAGGTTACAGGGAGGATCTGCCCTTGAAGATCTTCTCCTGCAAACTGGACATTACTTTTCTCCCTTCCCCTTGCAGTATTCCTGCAGACAGGCTTTGCAAAAGCTGTGACTACATGACAGGATGACGGGATCCTTGAAGATGTCACAGCACACAGCACAGGATAGATCGTCCTCTTGGAGAGATACTCTGGAAGCCATTTTCATCTTGTGACAATTCCTCCTCTGGAATGACCGAGCCTTGTACAAAAGTTAACTTTCACTTTTGATTCTGATTGTTAAAAACCTAGTGTGATTAAGCAGCAGCGTGAGATCCCTGTTTTTAGTATGTATTTCTTACGGTAGTTGTAAAGGTAATTTCTCTCCTCCCAGTGTTTTCTGTGTGTTCAGTCTGGTTTCTCCGAGCAGGTAGTTTAGAGAACGCATGACAGATTAACGTCAACCATCGATGTTAACACACTAAACTTCTGACAGGGAAGTCAGGTAGGGGAGGAGGAGGGATTCTATAGGGTTGTGTCATCATTAGAACGACAGGGTGATTGGATACTGTAGGCTGTCCTCTACTCGTGGCTGTAGAGACATTTCAAAGTTAACCTCAGAAGTATTCCATAGGAGGGTTTTATTCACGTGTTACTTTATAAACACAGAAAGCATGAACGATGAGGGTAAAGAGAAGGAGTACAATGTTCTGCAGCCATGTTGTATATATGAACAACAGCCATTTGTACAGTTCATTGTGATACTCACTAAACAGAAGGATGGAAGTAAAACTTTTGTAGCCTAGCAATAGTTTTTTTTTTACTAAATGAAACTAACATGAAATCTATTTGGTACAAAATATAAAATAATACAGTGTGACACTGAAACATTGATCCCAGTGCTGGACTTAGACATACAAGCAACAAGCATCATTCACATGATGATGATGCGTCTGTACTTTAATGATAACTTCAGCTTTCTGTCTCTCTGTGGCTCAGTCTTCATCCCAACACCACTGGTGACGTCTCAAACATATATTTCTTCATCTGAAACAATATAAAAATAATAAATATGAACAGATCCACTATATTATCATCACATCCAATATCTTGACAATATCTCCCACTCAATGCATGTGTGTGTGTGTGTGTGTGTGCGTGTGTGTGTGTGTGTGCGTGTGTGTGTGTGTGTGTGTGTGCGTGCGTGTGTGTCTCACCTGTCTCTGCTTCCTCCTGGCCTGCATTTCCTGCTGCTGCTTAAGCCGCACCTCCTCCAGACTCAGACACCCACCTGCGCACACACACACACACACACACACACACACACACACACACACACAATTTTACAGAATCCACCTGTCTCATATAAACTAAAACAAATAGTTGTACCATGGTGCACCCTTGTGGCTATAAATAGAACTACAGCAGATACATCTACTGACAGAGACACAGTAATGTCTCCAGACAGTGCTCCAGGAGGGAGAGTATGCTGGTATCTACTGACAGAGACACAGTAATGTCTCCAGACAGTGCTCCACAAGGGAGAGTATGCTGGTATCTACTGACAGAGACACAGTAATGTCTCCAGACAGTGCTCCAGGAGGGAGAGTATGCTGGTATCTACTGACAGAGACACAGTAATGTCTCCAGACAGTGCTCCAGGAGGGAGAGTATTCTGGTTGCTGTGAAACATGTTAGAGCATGTCATTCTAATCCCATTAGACTCATTATTAACCAGACATTTAACTCTTCAAGGACTCACCTTGTTTATCACTGCATCTATGTGCTTGGAGATGTTTTGTTGTTGTTGTTGTTGTTGTTGTTGTTGTGGTGTGTGTGTGTGTGTGTGTGTGTGTGTGTGTGTGTGTGTCACCTAGCTACAGATTGTAACTCCCCAGACCTGAACCATTATACTAGTAGTTACAGGTGTGGCTATACAAAACGTAGGCAGAGATTTTTCAACTAACCTGGTTTTGGCGATAATATCTTCAACCTCGATCCGTAGAAACAGGAGTCTCATAAAATGTCCGGGTCCAGTTGCAACGGGTCCGTTTGAATTTAGAAAATGCTCCGTTATTAAAATAAATAAAGGTTTTGCTCCATGAAGCAATCCAACAATGTGTACCCCGCCATCTTGTCTATTTCAAGTCTTCTCTCATTGATCGAGACAGGTGTCTGTCATCGTGGACCCATCTGTCTCAATCAATGAGAGAAGATTTGAAAAATACATTTACATGTCAGTCATTCAGCAGATGCTGTTGTCCAGATTGATTTACAGAAGCAATTAGGGTTAAGCGTCTTGCTCAAGGGCACGTCGACAGATTTTCAAAACAGCAACCTTTGTGTTACTGGCTCAACACGCTTAACCGCTAGGCTACCTGCTGCCCTAGTGGCGCCATACACATTGTTAAATTACTTCAAGGAGCAAAACATTTATATTTATTTTTATAACAGAGCATTTTCTAAATTCAAACAAACCCCCTGCAACTAGACACAGATATTTTACGAGACTCATGTTTCCACGAATCGAGGACGAAGATAGTATCGCCAACACCAGGTTAGTTTAAAAATCTCTGGCGACATTTTGTATAGTCACAACTGTAACTACCAGTATAAACGTGAAATTGTGGGGTTAAATCACATTATCTGGTGTTCAATCTGTAGCTATGTCTCACCAACACTGCTGGGGTCAATGGAGACATAGGGTGTGGCTCTGCTCAGCCTCAGATCCTCCAAAGCAGCCAGCTCCGCCTCCGCCTCTACACACCAATCAGAGACACACACCCCCTCAATCAACCAATTAAAACACCCCCCCCCCCTCCCTCCCCCCAATCAACAAATTAACACAGCAATTAATTTTAGGGCTTCCCCCTCTAGGCTGGTCCTAGATGAGGATGATGATGGTGTGGAGGAACAGGAGGAAGAGGATGATAATGATGATGACAAGCACATTCCTCACAGTGTCACAAAACACAGTCAAAGCCAAAGGACTCACTTTTCTGGATCTCTATTCTTTTCTTGGGGTTAGGGGGGATGACCGTGAAAGCTTTGTGACTGAAACCGAGAAACAGAAATGAATGAAATAAAATGTAATGCCAAGGTGACAAGCCAGTCTGGCAGTTTACATCAAATTGGACAGGCTTTCAGCCAAGCTACTCTGAAATTCAAATGCCAAACGTCTAAGTGACAGTTTGTAAGATGTAATAAAGGGCCAACAGGATCTGGTGAGGGAACAGAGCTTGACACAACACCTGCGTGCGTGCCAGCTGGTGTTAGGTAGGATTATACAACAAGCAGCAGATGGCTTGGTGCTGAAGACTGAGCTATTTCCAGCTACCAGCTAGCTGTATACAACACACGACACACCTGCAAATAACCATACAGATAGGGCTAGAGTATATTGAGGTAGGCTATAGGAGTCCTCTAATAGGGCATGCGTGACCAACCCTCCTGGAGAGGGACTGGGTGTGCAGGCTTTCATTCCAACCTTGGTATAGAGTAACACAACTGTTCCAGCTAATCAAAGGTCCCAGCTGAGAATCCAGTGTGTCTGAGCAGGGCTGGAGCCTGGAGTAGCCTATAAGCATTCAAACCCAGCAACTCTCCAGGACCAGGGTTGACTACCCATAGGGCCTTCTTGAAGAGGAAAAGTACTTCAGCTGTCCCTCTCACCTCTGAATTGCATAGTGCGCTCTGGGTCTCGAAGTCCGTTCCTCTTCCTGTCTCGCCTGAGATGCTTCTTTAGACTTTGAAGAAGTTACAGTTGATTTTGGAGACGTGGCTGTTGGTTTTTGACAGAGCACAGCTGATTTCGAAGAGGAGAGTGTTGATTTGGGAGCGGTAGAGGTTGATCTCGCTCTCCTATCGCACCTGGGGGCGCACAATTTGACCTGCTGCTGGGTCTTCGTGGTCTCGCATCGGTCACTATGGATACATCTGGGACAGCTCGACGCCCGCGGTTTACGAGGAGCTGTGACTTTGTGTTGAGTTATCGATGCTGGTTTCGTTTCAACCGGTTTTGTTTTCACTTCGAAGACTCTTGTTTTCGTTTCAATAACAGGCTTTTGCTTGAGGACCCTTGTGGTCGGCATTTTATCAATAACAAATATATAGGCTAGGCTAGGTCAAGGCTCCAAATAAATTCCTTATCATCTCACCTTGTCAATAATAGTTGAATCGGTCCTACAATGGTTTTATCAAATCTTTGAATTCGTAGGCTATGAGCCTATGAGGTGCTGGATGCTGTGGAACTCACGTATGGCTTGTCTGCCTTCACCTGGCGACCGCTTGTTGACAGTGGAATCCCGTGCCACGCGCAGGCTGCCAGGGCAAATTAAATTCAATAGGTTTTACAGTAATCCGATTACTGACTGGACAGAATCCCCAAAGGATGCTTGACCTTGTAGTGAGCATAGCCGCAGGAAGCACCCCCTGAAGAATCAGAATAAAAAAATAGATATACTTTTTTCAACTAAATCTATATCCTTTTGGGAAAAAATAGTATTTAAAAAAAATATATATATACATTTTTTGAATAAAAAAATAACAATTTCACACTAGTATTAGATATACAGTAGACATCTGTAGTTAGGGTAAAATGTTTTTTTCAGCATCTCTGCAAAAAAGGTAGTTCATTTAAAAACAGTATCTTGCAGGATTCAATCGTCGGAAATTGTAAGAGTTGTTGCTCTGTCCTTTTCTCAGTGATGTCATTCTAATGGAATTCCAGAAAGAACAAAACCCTATCCTCAAACATTTACATCAAAAGGTGCAAAGTTATGGTCAAAGACACAAAACATCCACATCAAATTAAATATTTTTCTTGATCAAATAACATGGAGAACAACCACTTTTTGTGCAGTATTAATTTACTATCCTTACAAACCACTTCATGTACATGTACTTTACTGTATTGTACATAGGCTGGTCATCTAGGTTAGTACCTGTAGACTTTCTATCACCCTGGAGATAAAACAATGACCAATACAGTAGTTGATTATGTGATGTGATGATGTGGCTCAGTGGTAGAGGTTGTTGGTACGATTCCCACTGGGGACCAGTATGAAAATGTATGCACTCTGGATGGGAGCATCTATTAAAAGGAAGGAATCGACCATTTCAGTTTTCACATAGAAATAAGTTGCGTTTGCAAAGTATTTCAAGAACCTGGAAAACATACATCAAGCAAGTATTTTATATTCCACAAGTAACTTGAGTCTGAAAATTATCTTTACAAAACAGTTAATCTGATAATACAAATGCTATTAAACACTCAAACACATTTAGTTTATGTTTTCACAAAAAGTAGTGCACTGGGCCTTTACTAGTCCTGTATTAGCAGGCCAATATAGATGTCTTCAGAGCTGGCACAGATACAAACATATACTTAAGAACAACAACTTACAGAAGAAGCACACAAACAATGACTACATCTCATCTGCCCAGACCCACATGCTCACACCTCCATCCCTAGTGCCTGCATTATTGTTTGCCACTTGGCCTTAAATTGTACCAATTTGTTTTTCACAGTCGCTCATGCTATTTCAATATTTCAATAATAAATCATACATTTTTCTACTGTGTTAAGGATGGCGGATTGCTTAATTCCCACATTTTTAGTATGCGTTTTTTCAAGATGAGAGATCCTTGATGAAAACCTGCTTCAGAGCGCTCAGGACCTCAGACTGGGGCGAAAGTTCACCTTCCAACAACCTTAAGCACACAGCCAAGACAATGCAGGAGTGGCTTCGGGACAAGTCTCTTAGTGTCCTTGACTGGCCCAGCCAGAGCCCGGGACTTGAACCCGATCAAACATCTCTGGAGAGACCTGAAAATAGCTGAGCAGCAACACTCTCCATCCAACCTGACAGAGCTTTAGAGGATCTGCAGAGAAGAATGGGAGAAACTCCTCAAATACAGGTATGCCAAGCTTGTAGCATCATACCCAAGAAGACTTGAGACTGTAATCACTGACAAAGGTGCTTCATTAAGTACTGAGTGAAGGGTCTGAATACTTATGCAAATGTCTTTTTCAGTTTTTTAAAAATAAATTGCCCCCCCCATGTGCTTTGTCACTATGGGGTATTGTGTGTAGATTGATGACAATAAAAACAAACTATTAAATCCATTTTAGAATAAGGCCGTAACATAACAAAATGTGGAGTTGTTGATGTGTACATAGGGTCCCTGGATCGAGCTTAAGTTGGGTCAAGGAGAGGGACGGAAGTAATACTGTTACATTGATGCTGTTGACCCAGATCACTTAGTTGGGCTCTGCCCAGCTGCTGGGTTTACTGCGGAGAAGGAGGTCAAAGGAGGGTGAGTGTAACTGGTGTGAAATGGCTATCAATCGGTGACATCACTCGCTCAGAGACCTTGAAGTAGTTGTTTGCCTTGTTCTGCGATGCTTCATGAGTGTCTATTGTCGATGTGTTCAGAGGGTCCGGCTTGGTCCGAGTCCTCGTTGGGCACGGAGAGAGACATAAGCACCTGACCCAGTTAGTGTGCCCCCTCCGTAAAATATTTGTATTATGATAAAACATGGGCTTAAAAAGTAAGTTTTTAAATTTTATTTAACATTGACATAAAAAAAACACGACACACACACACAATTTGAGTGCGGTCCTCCTGCACTGTGCGTGGTGCTGTCTTGCCTCTCCCTCTGCTCTCTGCTCTCTGTGAGCGTCACAGCTCTACGCTACTGTACTCTCTCTCCATTCCTCCCATCTGGCGGACTGACTGGCACATCGCACCCGACTCTCTGGCCTCCCTGAGCGGTCTGCCTCCACACAGACCCCCGGCAGGTATGGAGGTGTGGGTGGGGTGGTGAGGGGAGCACAGATGGGATAACTTACGAATCATTGGGATGATTCTATTCATCATAAACTCACATTTAGCTACTCTGAAATATTCGTAGCATATATTTCACACTTGTTGTTGAAACATCCGCGTCTGATTAGGATAGTGTTTACCTGCCACTTCATATTTGTGGCAGGTTTGTCACAACTACGCAAAGTCATAAAGATAATTTTATCGCGGCTGATGATATGACGTGCTGCTGTTGAATACACATTATGTGTTCTCTAATACCAGGAAGTGGAGCGCGCAATATGTCACACGCACGCCCCTTTTAGCCTACTGACTGTCATTTGTAATGTACAGAAACGCAGTTCAGCCTTCTTTCACTGACATTGACAGAAGGAGTAGCCTATAGATAAACAAACATGCATTTCCTCTTTGTTGATGGATAGAGAGAATAGGCTCGGGTGCATGCGTCACAACTGGTTTGGGCAGGCCTAGGTATGTAGGCTACTATTTCTTGGTGGTTTTGATAGAACATTCCATGACACCCACATTTTTTAATAGGTTGGGATTTTCTTGGCAGGATATTTGTTGACAAAGTAGCCTAAGCATCGTCATCGTAAACATGATAATTAAAGACAAGACACTAGTCTCCGGCAGCGCGAGAGGCACTCGAATCTCGACCCAGATGTTTTCATCTGTCACACGTGGGTGGCACCTGCTGAGGCAATGATTATACCCGTATATTTCCATTATAAATTAAGTCATTACTTTGTTACAAATTTGAAGTGCATAGGTCTCGACGCTTGTGTGAGGAGATTTGGGAAACGTTCCTGATTTGACCGAAGGTGGCGCTGTTTCTGTAGCCGCAATTGAAATCATTAACTACAATGTAAAACAGAGACAGAGGTCTGATACTGTGTGTGTCCTGCAGCATGCTGAATCCTAGAGGGATGGAGACAGACCTGTCCTTGGAGACATGCACTCAGAGCAGAGCAGAGACAGAGGGAGAGAGAACGGAGACCAGAGAGGGACCCACCAGGAGCCCCAGCCCCCTGTCCCCCAATAGGTCTTCAGCTGCTCACAACCTTACTACTCCCCCTAAACTCACCCCTACTCCCCTTAAACTCACCCCTACTCCCCTTAAACTCACCCCTACTCCCCCTAAACTCACCCCTACTCCCCTTAAACTCACCCCTACTCCCCTTAAACTCACCCCTACTCCCCCTAAACTCACCCCTACTCCCCTTAAACTCACCCCTACTCCCCCTAAACTGAATCCCCCCCGCCCTTCTAAACTCACCCCCACTCCCTCTGCTAGTACGCTCACCCTCACCTCTACATGCACACCCTCTTCCTCCTCTACACCTACCCCCAATCCCCCTAAACTGAACCCCACCCCCTCACCTCCCCCTACGCTCACTCATAAAACCCTCACTACCCTCACCCCTATGGTACTCAACCCCACCCCAACGTGTACACCTACTTCCCCCTCACTTACTCCCAACCCCGTCACCCCTACAATACTCATCCCCAACCCTACTCCCCCCACACTTACACCCTCTCTACCTACACCCACGCATGCCCCCACTAAAGCCACTCATAAACCTGTTCCTTTCCCCCTCACTCCCCCCACCATCCACTTTACTTCTCCTCTACTCACTTCCTCCCGCTCCTCCCCCACTGTATCAGCCATCACTTCTCTGCCCCCCTCCTCTGTAAACCATGGCAACATGTCTTCTGCTCCCGGGACTTCCTCCTTGACCAATGGTAACGCAAGGCCAGTCCCCACACCCACCTCTCCACCAATCACGCCTTTCCATACCCCGGCCAGCAGACAGGTAACTGACCATAGAGAAAATTAAACAAAAGCGGCACACTATGTAACTAGCCACACACACACACAGACACAAACACACACACACACAGGCACAAACAAACACACACACACACACACACACACACACACATACACACATTCACACACACAATTGACTACACAGACAACCACGTCCATTCCTGGATCAATTGGTTTACTTTCCTTTAACCTAGAGTACAGTATTCAAGATACCTCCAAAATACCCCTTTCTCTCTCTGTCAGATACATTTCCCTCGCCCCCTGGATACACCCACTCTGGTGCAAGCCTATCAGAGCACCTCGTCTGTCAGACAGAGGGTATCCCAGCAGGCTTTGCTCCTAGGTCGGAGTTCTTGTTCCAGCCGAGACCAGATGCTGCTCAGGACCCAGATGGTAACAACACACACACCAACACCTGTCAGCCTACTTCTACCAACTGATAGTGTGTAACAACACACACACCAACACCTGTCAGCCCTACTTCTACCAACTGATAGTGTGTAACAACAGACACACCAACACCTGTCAGCCCTACTTCTACCAACTGATAGTGTGTAACAACAGACACACCAACACCTGTCAGCCTACTTCTACCAACTGATAGTGTGTAACAACAGACACACCAACACCTGTCAGCCTACTTCTACCAACTGATAGTGTGTAACAACAGACACACCAACACCTGTCAGCCTACTTCTACCAACTGATAGTGTGTAACAACAGACACACCAACACCTGTCAGCCCTACTTCCACCAACTGATAGTGTGTAACAACAGACACACCAACACCTGTCAGCCCTACTTCTACCAACTGATAGTGTCTAACAACAGACACACACACCACCTGTCAGCTCTACTTCCACCAACTGATAGTGTGTAACAACAGACACACCAACACCTGTCAGCCTACTTCTACCAACTGATAGTGTGTAACAACACACACACCAACACCTGTCAGCCTACTTCTACCAACTGATAGTGTGTAACAACAGACACACCAACACCTGTCGGCTCTACTTCTACCAACTGATAGTGTGTAACAACACACACACCAACACCTGTCAGCCCTACTTCCACCAACTTCAAACTCCTGAAGCTGAACCCTCAGACTGGCCTTTTTCAATATTCCTCAGTTCAAGATTACGCTCCCCCCTCTCTCTCGCTCTCTCTCTTTTTCTCTCGCTCCCTTCTCTCTCTCTCTATTTCTCTCTCTCTCCCTCTGTATCTATTGCACTCTCATTCTTAGCTGATTTTCACCTCTACAGTACGGCCTGTCCCTTCCTCTTCCTCCTCTTCCTCTTGCCCTGCCTCCGCTCAGGTGAGCAGTTCAGAATGTGTGTGTTAGGTGTGTGTTAGGTGTATGTTAGGTGTGTGTTAGGTGTGTGTTAGGTGTATGAGAGACCACTGAAGATTGTGATTGTCTCACAAGTTTAACTAAACTCCCTCTCAACCCCCACTCTCTCCCTCCCTATTTATTTTCCTCCCCTCTCCCTCTCTCTCTCCCTCCCTCCCCCATAGCTCCAGAGTCTAACCCTGCACCCCTCTGCTCCTGGAACTCTCACAATCCCCCCTTCTTTACGTCTCAAACCTCCCTCTTCCTCCTCTCCTATCTCTCGTCCCCGTACACCCCTTTTTCCCCCTCTCCGTCCACGCCCCCATCCCAGTGCCATGGTAACAGACAGACAGACCACACTCACCCGGCACCTCTCAGTCCCACCTCCAAGTGAGTCATAAACATGTGATAATGAGTAGAATGTTCAGGAGGAATGACATGTGATTTATAGAATGTCCAGTAAAACCATTCAATCACTCTCTTTTTTCTTACTCTCATTTTTTCTCTTCTCTCCAGCTCTCTACTCTTCTGTGCGTTCTGTTCCTCTGAGACCCAGACTTCATTCTCCAAATGGCCACAGGGTGGCACCCCCGAGACACAGCCCGGCCCTGCAACCAATCGCTGCTGCCGCTGCCGGACAGGCCCCCAGCAGACAGTGGACTGGACCAGCCAGCAGTTTGTCATCTCAAACCCCACCCACACAGACCACCCCAGGCCAATCACAGCTCAGCTCAGGCTCTAGTCCCCTCCCCTTGGGTTCTACTTCCTGTTTTGATCGGTTGCCGCCGGCATCAAGGCAGCTGCAAATCATTGCCCTCTCCGCTGGCTCCACCCACCGCCTCAGCAGCCAACTACAGCCTGCTGTCAACACACACACCCCAGCTTCTGTCCAATCAAAGCACCTGGTTCTTGAATCCCAACCACCTCAGCTCGATGCCCAACCACAGAGGACTTCTGAACACGCCTCTCCCTCTCCCACCTCCTCCATCCACAAAGCCAACTCACCCCTACCCTACCTCCATTATCAGGCCAGACACACTGAACCAAAAGGAGAAGTGGGGAGACAGGGGGTAAGAGAGGAGAGAGAGAGGGTGGGAGGAGAGGAAGAAAAGATGGAGGGAATTGAAGAGGAGCAGAGGAATAGAGAGAGGGTGGGAGGAGACAGACAGGTGACAGGAGAGGAGAAAGGGAATGTGGATAAGAGAGGAGAGAGGGTGGGAGGAGAGGAGAAAGAGGGGACTGGAGGAGAGGAAAAATGGATGGAGAGAGTTAAAGGATTTGAGACACTGAGAGAGATGACAGAAGTAGAGGAGGGGCAGGAAAGGAGGAAGATAGAGGGAGAGGAGCAGAGAGAGAGGATGGAAGTAGAGGAGGAGGAGCGGGGAAAGAGGATGGAAGTAGAGGAGGAGGAGCGGGGACAGAGGATGGAAGTAGAGGAGGAGGAGCGGGGACAGAAAGATGCAATGAAAGGAGAGGAGGGGACTACAATAGACCCACACCTCAATGCAGACCCGGCTACTCAGAACCCTCCCTCAGAACCCCCCATAAACATCCAGAGACCATCAGACCGTCCCATAGAGCAATCCCCAGACCTCCCCCACGTGGACCAAGAGGACTTCTGTGAGAACATGTTCAATCAGTCTGACAACCAATCAGGCAGGTACCAGTGTCTCTCCACCATTACCTTTAGCCTTGGCCTATTAATTCAACTTTAAACTAACTTGTGTTGTGAACTCTTCCTCCTCTCTCCCCCCTCCTCCCCGTCTTCCTCCTCTGTCCTGCTCCTCCCCTCTCCCCCCTCCTCCCCGTCTTCCTCCTCTGTCCTGCTCCTCCTCTCTCCCCCCTCCTCCCCGTCTTCCTCCTCTGTCCTGCTCCTCCTCTCTCCCCCCTCCTCCCCGTCTTCCTCCTCTGTCCTGCTCCTCCTCTCTCCCCGTCGTCCTCCTCTGTCCTGCTCCTCCCCTCTCCCCCTCCTCCCCGTCTTCCTCCTCTGTCCTGCTCCTCCCCTCTCCCCCCTCCTCCCCGTCTTCCTCCTCTGTTCTGCTCCTCCTCTCTTCCCCCTCCTCTCCGGCTTCCTCCTCTGTCCTGCTCCTCCTCTCTCCCCCCTCCTCCCCGTCTTCCTCCTCTGTTCTGCTCCTCTCTTCCCCCTCCTCTCCGTCTTCCTCTTCTCTTTTCCCCCCCCAGTCTTGTCCAGTCTCTCCTCTCAGTCTCCCCCTGCCTCACCCTTCCTCACCCTTTCATCTGACCTCCCCCCTCCTCTCCTGCCTGTTAGCCCTTCCCACCCAGAAACCCTCAGCCTATCACAGAGCCGCCCTGAGACCTTCAGCCTATTGGAGCGCAAGCCTTGGTCACAGAGGGTCTGGCCAGAGGGTGGGAGGCGTGTCTTAACTCACCTGGTGGAGGGCTTCATCATACAGGAGGGGCTGCAGGCGTTCCCGGTAAACACACACACACACAATTCCTACAGGGGATATAGCTGGTGTCTAGTTGGTGTCACAGACTGATACATTAACAGTATATACAGTATAACCTTTTGAATGTGTGTGCGTGCATGCGTGTGTGTGTGTGTACCTGTGCAGGTGAACCGCTCGTCTCTGTTGTTGGGAGGGCAGGAGGCTATCTCCCAGAATGGGAACAGAGAGGGGGCTGAGTTATTACTGTTGACAGACACACCAGAGCCACCAGAATATTCCAGCGAATCAGAACAAGAGCGCATGGCTACAAGTGACAAGCTCACAGGTAAACGACCTTAATCTCCTGGTTCTGAATCAATATTCAATTCAATATTCAATTCAATTCTCTCTCTGAATCCAAACCACACTAGGTCCCAGAGAGAGACAGAGGGGAGTGTTACATTGCGAGTCTTGTGGGAAGAGAGGCCACGCCCACTCCTTCCACCGCTCCAAGCGATACTGCTCCACTTCCTGTGCCCGCAGGTAAGCCGCACTACCATTGGCTGAACACAGTAACAAAACAGTGACAGAATAGTTATTCTCTTGGTCTAGACCAGCGTTTCTCAAACTAGGGGTCGCGACCAAACTATACACACACATACACATGGATTTTGTGTTACAGATATGTGGTAGTGGAGTAAGGGCCCGAGGGCACACACTTAGTGTGTTGTGAATTCTGTAATTCATGTGTTGTAATGTTTTTAAAATAGTATAACAGCCTTAATTTTGCCGGACCCCAGGAAGAGTAGCTGCTGCCTTGGCAGGAACTAATGGGGATCCATAATAAACCCCAGGAAGAGTAGCTGCTGCCTTGGCAGGAACTAATGGGGATCCATAATAAATACAAATACAAAAATGGGGTTGCCTGATTTGAAAATGGGTTGGTGAGAGAAACTCTGAAATGAAACCGGGGTAACGTCAGTAACCTCCAGTAGCCGCTTAGATACAGTTGTAATAAACAGAGCGATTTCTGTTTTCATTCATATAAATGTGACTGTATCTTTTGAACGGTTTAAGCTACAAAATATTATGACCCCATCACTGGAAGATAAGACTCTCGGGAACACGTATGTCTGTTTCTGTCTACAATTCCCACAAGCCGCACAGGACTCATTAGAACAGAGTGGACAAGACCAGGCACTGCATCAGACTGGGGGGAGAGCGTCATCAATTATCATGTTCTTTTATACACAGAAGTTCATATCAAATTATTGCCTGATGATCTTCTGAACTTCTCAGTACCTTTCTGATTCTGATTTCACTTCAAACCACAATACTTCCTTCAGATTGAAATACTTTCAAAAGTACTGTCAGACTGATTTGTAATAGCCTGTCATAGCCCCAATTAAAAAGGTTAACATTGGCCGTTGATTACATACATATTTTTACATGGTGGGGTCACACATGTTTTTTATATAAAACTGCGGTCGCGGGCCAAAAGGGTTTGGGAACCCCTGATCTAGACAGCAAGTTCTATGTGATGTTGTTGTTTAACCACATATCTATTCACTACAGTTGTATGGCCCAGACATTCATAAACACACAATAACACATACACACCCTCACACAGGCTGTGGTCAGACAGGACGTCACATGGGAGGAAGTCTCAACCGCAGAGAAAGGACACGTCATCATCATCTTTCTCCCTGTCTCCCTCCAGGTATAATGTAGGGCTGGCCAAGCGTCTGCGTGCCCTAAGTGCTGGCAGCCACCTAGAGGGGCAGCGCTCTGAGATAAACAAGGTGGAGTCTGTGCCTGGGAAGCCTCTCCTACTGCGACTGGTCAGTTACAACTTTTAACAAATAGGTCACTCCACAGTGATACACTTTATGGTATAGCCTGCAGGTTTAATGCCTTATAACATGTTATTAACATATAGAAGCCTATATAATTGAAGCCCAGCTGTTCGTTCATGTTCCGTCTCCTCTAACATAATCTATTTTAGCCCCGTGAAATATGGAGCGCCCATAGCCGTGACAACGAAGAGGAGGGGCATGCTGTTCCCACAACGACCAGGCTGGAGCGCCGAGCGGCACGGAGGGCGAGGAGAGCCTCAGAGCCAGCGATGACCCCTAGTAACCCCACTGTGACCTCTAGTGACCCCTTACCTGCACAGTGGAGCGTCGAGCAAGTCTGGGACTTCATACACAAACTGCCAGGTAGGACACACACACTGCCAGGTAACACTTACACACACTGCCAGGTAACACATACACACACTGTCAGGTAACACACACACACTCTGCCACATAACACACACACACACACACTGCCAGGTAACACACACACACACTGCCAGGTAACACATACACACTGCCAGGTAACACACACACACACTGCCACGTAACACACACACTGCCAGGTAACACATACACACACTGTCAGGTAACACACACACACTCTGCCACATAACACACACACACACTGCCAGGTAACACATACACACACTGCCAGGTAACACACACACACTGCCACATAACACACACACTGCCAGGTAACACATACACACACTGCCAGGTAACACACACACACACTGCCACGTAACACACACACACAAGGACACGCATTCACCCATCTCCCTGCTGTAGGTTGTTGGCCGGTTATATGTTGTCTTTAGGTTTTGGGGAGGTTATAACCTGTGTGTGTTGTCTTTAGGTTTTGGGGAGGTTATAACCTGGGTGTATGGTGTTTTAAGGTTGTGGGGATGTTATAACCTGTGTGTGTTGTCTTTAGGTTTTGGGGAGGTTATAACCTGTGTGTGTTGTCTTTAGGTTTTGGGGAGGTTATAACCTGGGTGTATGGTGTTTTAAGGTTGTGGGGATGTTATAACCTGTGTGTGTTGTCTTTAGGTTTTGGGGAGGTTATAACCTGTGTGTGTTGTCTTTAGGTTTTGGGGAGGTTATAACCTGGGTGTATGGTGTTTTAAGGTTGTGGGGATGTTATAACCTGTGTGTGTTGTCTAGGTTTTGGGGAGGTTATAACCTGGGTGTATGATGTTTTAAGGTTGTGGGGATGTTCTAAGCTGTGTGTGTTGTCTAGGTTTTGGGGAGGTTATAACTTGGGTGTGTTGTCTTTTGTTTTTGTGGAGGTTATAACCTGTTTGTGTTGTCTTTAGGTTTTGGGGAGGTTATAACCTGTGTGTGTTGTCTTTAGGTTGTGAGGAGGTTATAACCTGTGTGTGTTGCCTTTAGGTTTTGGGGAGGTTATAACCTGTGTGTGTTGTCTTTAGGTTGTGAGGAGGTTATAACCTGTGTGTGTTGCCTTTAGGTTTTGGGGAGGTTATAACCTGTGTGTGTTGTCTTTAGGTTTTGGGGAGGTTATAACCTGTGTGTATGGTGTTATAAGGTTGTGGGGATGTTATAACCTGGATGTGTTGTCTTTAGGTTTTGGGGAGGTTATAACCTGTGTGTATGGTGTTATAAGGTTGTGGGGATGTTATAACCTGGATGAATGTTGTTATAAGGTTGTGGGGAGGTTATAACCTGGGTCTATGTTGTCTTTAGGTTGTGGGGAGGTTATAACCTGGGCGTATGCTGTTTTAAGATTGTGGGGAGGTTATAACCTGTGTGTATGCTTTCTTAAGGTTATGGAGAGGTTATAACCTGGGTGTATGTTATCTTTAGGTTGTGTGGATGTTATAACCTTGGTGTATGTTGTCTTTAGGTTTTGGGGAGGTTATAACCTGGTGCTTTAAGGTTGTGGTGTGGTTATAACCTGGATGTATGTTGTTATAAGGTTATGGAGAGGTTATAACCTATGTATATGTTATCTTTAGGTTGTGGATGTTAAAACTAGTGTGTATGTTGTGGGGAGGTTATAACCGGGGCCTATGTTGTTTTACGGTTATGGAGAGGTTATAACCTGGATGTATGTTATCTTTAGGTTGTATGGAGGTTATAACCTAGCTGTATGTTGTTTTAAGGTTGTTGGGAGGTTATAACCTGTGTGGATGTTGTTTTAATGTTTTGGGAAGGTTATAACCTGTGTGTATGCTGTTTTAATGTTGTGTGGAGGTTATAACCTGTGTGTGTATGTTTTCTTTAGGTTGTGTCGAGGTTGCGGAGGCGTTCCGTGTTCAGGAGATAGACGGCCAGGCCCTGCTGCTGCTCACTGAGGACCACCTGATGACCAGCATGAACATCAAACTGGGACCAGCTCTCAAGATCTGTGCCCACATCAACACACTCAGACACAGATAGAGAGGGAGGAGGAGAGATGAGTGAAGGAGGTGAGGTGGGAGGAGGAGAGATGAGAGGAGGAGAGATGAGAGAAGGAGGTGAGGTGAGGTGGGTGGGTGGGAGGAAGGAAGAGAAGATGGAGACAGAAAAAAGTTAGAGGGGTGGGTGTGGAAAAAGATAGGGAAAAGAGTGATTGATAGATGGGGAAGAGAGAGGGATGAGAGAGAGGGGGGAGAAAAAAAGGACAGCGAAGATGAGAGATAAAGAGATTCATTCAAGAGATGAAGAGCTAAGAGCGAATCAGTGAGAGAGGAGAGGGACGTTTTCTATTCTATTATGTCTGTGTACATATTTTACAATGCCGTCTATTGGGTGTAACAAACAATTTCATTAAGGATTTGTAATATACAGTATCATGTATTTGTGTATTTGGTTATTATTTTAAAATGTGGTATCACATGTAAATTGTAAAATACTTTTTGATTTTACACAGTTGATACACAGACATTTTTTAAATAACTTTGTGGAATTTAATGTCTTAACTAAATAAATGATTATGTTTTTATATATAATCTCTTCTGAGAAAAAGTTAGATCTTATTTGACTCATAACCATGTCAATTTTGTCAGATGTCATAATGTTTTCTTTTATTCTTAAAACTCAGTAATAAATCAAATTAATTTATGAACATTGTTTTTCTGCCTAGGTTTTGGTATTATGATATTTGGTAGTCATCGAAATGACCCATCTCACTACTAACTCCTGCCACCAGATGGAGGTGAGGGGTCACGTTTACTAGTAGAGAGACGGCAGCTGCAATATTCTCTCAACTCATGGAAACAATGATCAAGGAAAATTCTATATGAATTACATAAAAAACAATGTATCATATTTATATTGCTATCACTGATGCTTCTCTGGAGCACAATGTCTAAGTTCATGCATGAAAACCCTTCTAAAGCAGCACAGACCTATTATTGCTGAATCAATCCGTGTTTATGCCAAACCAATCAGGAACCAGCGGCAATTTCAACACTGCTGAAATGTTTAGAACAGTTTAGCTGTCTCTTCTTGAAAAACATGTGGGAAAAATTATGTCACCTTTAATTCCTATTACTAACAACTCAAATAAGAACTAATAGATGTTTTTTTTTCAACTTGATGTTTTTTTTAAATAACAGACTACTACCAGGCGGTTGAGAAGTCAAAAGGTCATACCAGCAATGCCATATTAGAATGGCAATTTGCATAGCATTTTTTACTCATTAGAACAATATTGCAAAAATGACTTTAGGTCTGCTTCAATGGCTTTTTATAGGTAGGTAAGCATTGTTAAATAAGGACTGATGTTTAGCAAATTAGGGTAATTTTGTATGTCCGAACATATTCAATTATCCGCTATTTCTATGCTTCCCGCTCGAACAGTTTTGTGTTTGCTTCTTTTACTTTGTATTGTACCCCAGCTTCAAACAGCTGAAATTACAATATTTTTATGGAAAATCTATTTCACAGTGGTTTATATGGTACAATGATTCTCTATAATTGATTGTTTTGTCACATAAACTGAAATTAGGCGAACTATTAGAATTTGACCAATCAGGAAATGGTGGAGCGATTTCTGCATATTGCACCTTAAGGTATGAATATTGATTAATTGACCCCATGGTCATGAAATGTGGTTTAACCAATTTATGTTGCCTAATATAGTGTGTTGTCAACAATTAAAATTTCACCATAATAGGTATATATAAAAACAAGGCAACAGTAAACATGTCGTACCCCACGGATGCTGCAGCTCCCTCGTTGGGCCAATCAGTGTAATTTTGTAAATGGCGAATCTCTATGGCAAGAGTATCATTCACCCATCAAAATCAGGCCAGTGGTGTCTGAGATATCACATGGGTTAGCTAGACTCATGTCCCTGAGCATTTGTGCCAAATGTCATCATACTGAGTCAAACAGATCAAGAGATATAAACATGTGCCCGTTATTGCGCCACCGTGTGTTTGCAACATGTTTACCAAATGTTACAATGCGAACATCCTTGACTGATTTATATGCATGTATGTGCCAGGCCACGACCGCATAAATGTTTATTGTTATAACGACATGCGCTGAGAGTCGGGAAGCAAGTTCAGGGAGTGAGTGTTTTAAATCAATGGACCATAATACAAAACAAGAAACAGAAACAACGACGCCTGGGGAAGGAACCAAAGGGAGTGACATATATAGGGCAGGTAATCAAGGAGGTGAGTGTCATTATGCGCAAATGCGCGTAACGCTGGTGACAGGTGTGCGCCATAAACGAGCAGAGGGAGAACACGTGACAATTGGTCAATAGCGGCCATTTTATTTGAGGTACTAGTCTGTAAAATATTGCTTTGAGAGATCTTTGTCCATAGATGCCACATATCAAGTTTCGTGCAGATCAGTCATTCGGTACCTGAAGAGTAGCGTTTTAAGAGTTTTTCTCAAAATTGTAAATGGCAGAAAATCCATCATGTCGGACCTTATCAAATCAAATCAAATCTTATGAGGAGAGGGACCTATGTACCGAATTTCATGACCTTAGTTTTAACTGGGTGAGGGGCGTGACCTTTCAAAATGTGCATTTTCAGTCTCTTATTGTAGTGCCACCATCTGGTCAATCAATGTAATTTGGTAAATGCTAGACAGACAGATCCACAGTCCCTTTCCCGATTTGATTGTGGGGGACAATAAATGCACCCTATTTTTAGTCCACCTTACTTTTTACTGACATATCAACTGACATTTTAACAAAATTCTTGCTTTTTAGCCTTTTTAGATTTTAAATATTTATTTTCATAATTCGACACACAAGGAATGGTGCAATATGAATCACTCACCAACTGAATTCCTACCCTTTATCCCATATCTTTGGTGACTGATTTTGAGTTTTCTTACAGCCCTCTGACTGGACAAAGTTAGAGTGCCACAACACTGAACTGCAGCAACCCAAAAGGATACTAATCATGTAAATTATTGCAGTTCTGAAGTTCAGCCCTAACGCACCCCTTTTACTGTGGAACTGTATAGCCTGAGATGTATAATTTCTCCAGATTTTTATTAAGAATTGAATTAAAGATACATTTGACATTTTAATTGGTTAATTTATTGGTGAATCTTTTTCTATTTATGTATTTTCCCATATTTTGTGACGGTTCAGTTTTTCCCTTGAAAAAAAGTAATGTATTTCTGATTGCGCGTCCCTGTGACAGTACATTCTATAGAGCATGTGTGCAGGCAGCTGAGCGGGAGCGTGGCCAGCTTGGTAGGCATCATCATCACCACAACCACCAATGAAAGGGTGCGCACCTGCGACTACACGTGTGCGCATGGATAAGCCGGGCGCGCAAGGCCACAGGCTCCGGGTTCTACCAGTGTGTCTCGCTTGACCAGATCCTCACATTACCAGGTGCGTGTCTGTGTGTGGTTGAAGGAAGTTACCTCTAACCACATCTGTAGTCCACCTGCAGATTCAATAGACTTCTAGAAAACCGTGCCATATCTCGTGTTATTTAAAAAAACATCTGAATATAAAAGTCAGGGGGTATCGCTGTGTTCTCTCTCGCTACCTTTCCCCTCCTCCTCCAGCATACATCCATACATGTCGTGTGTTGATGGTGTGTGTGCGTGTCATGCCCTGCATCAGGCTAGGTTTAGGACATGAGATCCCAGCTACCAAACTACGCTGTGCCATGTTGGGGGGCTCGCTCATCTTCGTCATGGATAAGTGAGACGCACGTTCACACAGACACAAACATTCCACACAACTTAATGTTATCCTATATTGATTAATGATGCTGTGTCAGGCTATGGGATGTTGTAGGACCATATCATATCACCCTCTCTCTAACCTGGAAAGTGCTTCCTGTGTGGGACAGGAAGTCCATGTCAGAAGTCTTGTGACAGGGACCGAGCAGCTGGTGGACAACAGCTGACTCTCTTTCTCTCCACCCTATCTCTTTCCAGCGCTCTGTGGATTGGTGTCAACTATCTGGTTTGCTATTGGTGCTCATGCAGAGGAGGGTCTGATGTAATTCGGCATCTCACTGTACGCTGGATGGTTCGGCTCCGCCCCCTGTCTCCTGGGGAGCACTATGATTCTGTGTTGCCACGGTGACAACCCCTCGGGGAACCCCCAGTGGCAAGAGATCAGCTACTACTACTCCAGACAGGCAGGGGGCGCCACCACACCCATCAGCCCTGCCACTACTGCTACCACTGTAGTCACAGGCAACCACGCCAAGAGCACCCACGTGTGAGAAAGAATGTAAAAAAGGATTATGAGCTGCAGAGAACTTGTGATTGACACATCCACATGGCTGGCCAGTCTTCATGACCTCATCCTTCTCCACCACTGGTGTTTTAGTGTTCTAGTGTTTTAGTGTAGTGAGGGAACAAAGACAGGTGTTCTCTCAGATGTATTTGTTTTATTGACAGTTTATCAGACAACAGCAAAACACAGATCACTCTTTCTGCACACATTTACACACTCTGATTCAACAATAAATACTTTCTTTTTTGAATGATCACACTCTTAAAACAAAATAATCTTAAATATTTTCCAACCAACTCATCCATGTACAATGTCACACCAGAGGAGTCAGACTAATAGGTAGTATAAGAGCATGTTTGCTCCTGTATAATTGATTCACTCTCGGATAGATAGATTGATTTTAAACACAGCATGTTGTATGTATGTTTATAATGCAGTGTTAGACCAGGTGGAATGGTTGCCATATAGCTCACTTCTCCTGTCCTCTCAGGTCTACTCAAGTGCCTATGGTGTGGGGCTTGATGAGGGATTCAGGAGCCCTCTGCCCTTCCTCTCCTCTAGTGCCCAGTGAAACAGGAAGTAGGTGTGTTCCACTGCAGCTGTCAATCACAAGAGGAGCCCTCGGGTTCCTGTGGATCTGTGTAGCCCTGATTGGTTCTTCCCCTGGATCCCATAGAGGAGCCCTGAGGGCCGGACTGATAACCTGACTGGTTCTGGTACTGGGAGCCATCCTGGTACTGGTTGCCATCTTGATACTGGTTTTGGTACTGGTCACCCTCCTGATCCTGGTTCTGATCCTGGTTTTGCTGTTGGTAGTGGTAGCCCTTCTCCGCTGACCAGCCCTGGTAGCGCCCCTCTTCCTGGTTGTCCTGGGGGTCAAGGTCATTGTCAGGGGAGAAGGTGTCATCAAGGTGGTCATCATAGCGCTGGTAGGTGCTGGCGTGAGCCTGTTCCTCTCTGGTGCTGATCTCCAAAGAGCTGTTCCATATCCCATAGCAACCGTAGATCAGTATACCTAGAGAGACAGACCATAATAATATCACATCCCATAGCAACTGTATATCAGTACACCTAGAAAGAGGATAGGGGAAGGAAAGAGAGGAGCAGATGGATGGAAAGATAAGGAGATGAGGGAGAGAGGAGGGAGATATGAGGTTAGATGGAGAGAGGGGGGAGAGAGGAGGGTAGAGGGAGAGAGGGAGGTAAGAGGAGGGTAGAGGGAGAGAAGATGGTAGAGGGAGAGGGGGGGAGAGGAGGCTCTCTTCTCCACATGAAGGAAGTGACTAGAGACAGGGTAACTTACCCAGAGTGCACCAGACAGCGAAGCGTGCCCAGGTGAGCGGCGACAGTTTCAGCATCAGGTAGGAGTTTACCAAGATGGCCACTGCGGGGACAAACGGCACGCACGGCGCCATGTAGGGCAGGATCCGCCCGCTCTCAGGCTGGCGCACGATCACCACCAGTATGGTTGCTATTTTGCCTGCCAATAGTGTCGCTACGATACCTGAAACGGCCGAGCCCGCTCCGGTCCCTCGCTCCACGCCGAAGATGACAGTGGCCCAGAGGAGAAAGGAGAGGAAGAAGAGGAGGAGGGTGCAGCGTGTCACCATGCGACCGGAGGACGGGGTGGGACGGGCCGAGGCGTCAGGGATCCCCAGGCGGACACGCAGGGTGGAGTAACGACTACCTAGAACCCTCTTCAACAGCGAGGAGGGGCCGGTGTGGAAGCTGCCAGAGTCACCAGGTTCACCTGCAACACCGCTCGATTGGTAGCCGGAGCTGTCAGGGTCAAAGGTCGATGAGTCTGCTCCTCCAATCAACATCTGGTCGTCGTTGGTGGGCAGAGTTCCGTCATCGCATTCCGCCATCACGCCCTCTTTTTGCCTAGGCCCCTCCTCCTCCTCCCCAGGCAGGAAGTTGTGTGTGTCTGTGTCGGGCTGGTAGCGCAGCAGCAGGACACACACACTGACCAGGGTGTAAGCCAGTAGCGTTCCTATAGACATCATCTCTATGAGATCTTGCAGGGAGACGAGGAGAGACATGAGAGCAGCCAGACAGCCAGACACCAGACACGCTACTGCTGGAGTGTGAGTGTATGGAGAGACGTTGGCCAGGAACCTGCACACACACACAGGAATAAACACACATTTCTACCATTTAGTGAACATTCATCTTCATAACATTAGTCTGTGTGTGTGTGTGTGTCCATGTGCTGTTCACCTGAAGAGCAGTCCGTCTCTAGCCATAGCGTATATGACCCTGGGCATGGGGAACAGGGAGCCCATTAGACTGACAGTGAGGCCAGCTATAGACCCTACAGCCACTATGTATTTCCCCGGCAGGAACCCATGCACTGCAAACATCTCCATCAGTGGAGCTGAACCATCGATCAGGTCATAAGGAACCATCAGAGTCAGGACCACAGACACCTAGGGAGAGATACACACATTAATACCACACACACACACACACACACACACACACACACACACACACGTAATAATGAAGGCAGTAATAGCAGAGAGGATGGAGATGTGTGTGTACTCACAGAGACGTATGCAGTCAGGCAGGTTATCAGACTAGCAGTAATAGCATAGGGTATAGAGGTGTTGGGACTCTTGGCTTCTTCTCCTGTTGTAGCGATGATGTCAAACCCTATGAAGGCATAGAAACAAGTGGCCGCTCCCTTCATCACCTGGTACACACACACACATCAGAGAGAGGTTAATGTGTTTGTGTGTGTGTGTCTAGGTGAATGCTGGTGTGTGTGTGTGCCTGCGTATTCGTGTGTGACTTCGTTTAGCTGAGCGTATCTCTTACCCCGGACCATCCGTAGGGCAGGAAGTTTCCCGCCTCCCAGTTGTCAGCGGAGAGAAAGAAGAGTCCAGAGATGATCAGGAAGCACCACACCACCAGGTTGACCATGTTCAGAACGTTATTCAACCCTACCGAGTTACGAACCCCTAATGACACAATTACCGTGACAACCAGCGATATGGCCATGGCCAGGACGTCAGGGTACGACTCCTCCCCTTTACCTGCAGGGGGGGAGTGGAGATTATAGGCACACAAACACACACATACACATACATACACACACAGTCACTCACTCACCCAGGCCTCTGAGTGTCCCCAGGTGTGTTATCATATAGCTTGAGATGCTGTGATTGGCCAGCGAGTCAAACATGCTGCTGAGAGCCGACGCCCCGGCTGCAGTACCAATCAGGTACTCCAGGATCAGATTCCAGCCAATGAAAAAGGCCGTACACTCCCCCACTGTGACATAGCTGTAGGTGTAGGCTGACCCAGTTGTCTTAGGGACACGCACGCCAAACTCTGCATAACATACACCTGGAAGAGAGACACATTTGACCCAGGTTAAACACACATACATGTCAAACTACTACAAACACATATATGTGTGTGTGTATGTGTATGTGCGTGCGTGCGTGTCTCTGACCTGACAGTATAGAAGCCACAGCAGCGATGATGAAGGACAGGATCACTCCCGGCCCCGCCATCTCCTTAGCAACCAGCCCGGCAACCACGTACATCCCTGTGCCAACGCAGCTCCCCACCCCTAGCGACACCAGGTCAGCTGTCGTCAGGACCCTAGCCAGCCCCCCTACCTCTGTGATATCGTCGCTGACCTCTGACCCCTGACCCATCCTACCCACAGGTTTGGTCCTGAGCAGGCGGGAGTACAGGCTGTACCATGCATCTCCCCAGGACACACGCCTCAGCCATTCTGCCATAGCGGTGGGAACAGGGGATGGGTGTGTGTGTGTGTGTTTCCTCCAATCTATTCCTTTATCATTATTTCCCTCTCATTTGTCTCTCTCTCTGTCTCTCTGTCTCTCTGTCTCGGTCTCTCTGTCTCGGTCTGTCTCTGTGTCAGAGAGTATCCATGCCAGCTTCAGTCCACACTGTTCTGGAGTTGGAGTTTGCTCTGAGGTCTCTGTAAAGACAGAAAAATAATGTGTTGTTGTAAATGTTAGACAGATATTGACGGACAGACAGTGAGTGCTGAACACAGGTGATGCCATTAAGCCTGTAGGTAAACCTGTAGTTATGCCTGTAGGTACGCCTGTAGGTAATACTGTAGGCAAACCTGTAGTTATGCCTGTAGGTACGCCTGTAGGTAATACTGTAGGCAAACCTGTAGTTATGCCTGTAGGTACGCCTGTAGGTAATACTGTAGGTAAACCTATAGTTATGCCTGTAGGTAAACCTGTAGTTATGCCTGTAGTTATGCCTGTAGGTACATACGCCTGTAGGTACGCCTGTAGGTAAGCCCGTAGGTACGTACGCCTGTAGGTATGCCTGTAGGTAAGCCCGTAGGTACGTACGCCTGTAGGTATGTACGCCTGTAGGTATGTCCGCCTGTAGGTACGCACGCCTGTAGGTACGCACGCCTGTAGGTACGCACGCCTGTAGGTACGCCTGTAGGTACGCCTGTAGGTACGCCTGTAGGTAAGCCTGTAGGTAAGCCCGTAGGTACGTACGCCTGTAGGTATGTACGCCTGTAGGTATGTCCGCCTGTAGGTACGCACGCCTGTAGGTACGCACGCCTGTAGGTACGCCTGTAGGTACGCCTGTAGGTACGCCTGTAGGTAAGCCTGTAGGTAAGCCTGTAGGTACGCCTGTAGGTAAGCCTGTAGGTAAGCCTGTAAGTAGAACACTAGAACATAAAGGTGTCACCTTTTCTCCTCTCTCACTAGAGCGAGACTCCCTCTAAAATATTCATCAGACAGCACCTGATCCCACATCACAGTGGAGAGCTACACCATCTTCAGCCGACAGACAACTACCCTCAGTGTACATCTATAACCTACACTACTGACAGTAACATTAAGTTACTGATTTAAACAAGATGCATTTCCCTGAGGAACAAAATTATATTAGATATATGAATAAAAAAACTGGTTTCCATATGTAGGCTGCAGCTTCACAATAAAGAACCCACAGGTGACTGACGGACAGGTGACTGATGGACAGGTGACTGACGGACAAGTAACTGACGGACAGGCGACACCACAATAGACAGGTGAATAACACAGAACATCTCTAGTCTTTCAACACATATGTACACGAATGCACATACAGGACACAGAATTAACACTCACCCGTTTGGTGCTTTCCCCAGGAGAATGGGCAGATACAGAAGCTTTACCTCGGTTCCATGTCTACTGCAGAGAAAGAGAGAGCAGCCAAGGCCGGACTGGGAGGAGGTGAAAGAGGAGGTCGAAGGGAGAGAAGGGGGTAAATTATTCAGTAGCCAGTCCATGTGATCTGAGTCAAGTCTATTATTCATCACCAAGGAGCCAGCCTGGGTGATGTGTCCAGCTGTACCGTATGAAACCTGGGAATGAGCCAGGTGTGTGTTATCTATAGGGAGGAGAGACTCAGTCAGTCAATGGTTAACTACACCACTATACGCCGAGAAATGTGTTTTCTACTGGCCTCATTTAATCAACAGCCCTCTCATATTAGAACCCACAGGCCTGGATCCAGGGGATCCCAGCAGTGGATGTAGTGTTATCAGAGTTAAGAGATCTAAGACCCCTGAGAGCAGTGGATATAGTGTTAGCAGAGATGAGAGATCTAAGACCCCTGAGAGCAGTGGATATAGTGTTAGCAGAGATGAGAGATCTAAGACCCCTGAGAGCAGTGGATGTAGTGTTAGCAGAGACAAGAGATCTAAGACCCCTGAGAGCAGTGGATATAGTGTTAGCAGAGATGAGAGATCTAAGACCCCTGAGAGCAGTGGATGTAGTGTTAGCAGAGACAAGAGATCTAAGACCCCTGAGAGCAGTGGATATAGTGTTAGCAGAGATGAGATCTAAGACCCCTGAGAGCAGTGGATGTAGTGTTAGCAGAGACAAGAGATCTAAGACCCCTGAGAGCAGTGGATGTAGTGTTAGCAGAGATGAGAGATCTAAGACCCCTGAGAGCAGTGGATATAGTGTTAGCAGAGATGAGAGATCTAAGACCCCTGAGAGCAGTGGATATAGTGTTAGCAGAGATGAGAGATCTAAGACCCCTGAGAGCAGTGGATGTAGTGTTAGCAGAGACAAGAGATCTAAGACCCCTGAGAGCAGTGGATATAGTGTCAGCAGAGATGAGAGATCTAAGACCCCTGAGAGCAGTGGATGTAGTGTTAGCAGAGACAAGAGATCTAAGACCCCTGAGAGCAGTGGATATAGTGTTAGCAGAGATGAGAGATTTAAGACCCCTGAGAGCAGTGGATGTAGTGTTAGCAGAGACAAGAGATCTAAGACCCCTGAGAGCAGTGGATGTAGTGTTAGCAGAGACGAGAGATCTAAGGACAGAGATGATGGAGGAGAGGAGTTTAAGCTGGAGATGGGCTAATACTTAATCATCCTCCTTCTCTCTCTTCTCCAGGTTATTTTTGTGGTGTTGGCCATTAAGGGCTGGGGTACAATGGGTTTAGGATCATGTGGGCTGGGGTATAATGGGTTTAGGATCATGTGGGCTGGGGTATAATGAGTTTAGGATCATGTGGGCTGGGGTATAATGGGTTTAGGATCATGTGGGCTGGGGTATAATGGGTTTAGGATCATGTGGGCTGGGGTATAATGGGTTTAGGATCATGTGGGCTGGGGTATAGGGCTAGGTATGGTCTGAGGACAGTTTTATAGCTACTGTGCTGTCCAGTATTGTATCTATGCTGTAATCTGCTCATCTGAAGAACAGATCAGGTTACATACCTGCAGCCTGACTAATCAGTCTCAGGGCTAATAACATACACAGTTCCCTGCAATATAAAGCAGACAGAGTCAGTAGAAGAAGCACACACACAGACATGGACAAATACAGGAAAACACACACAGTTATTCAAATTATTATCCACACAACTATGCAGTTGCAGGGTCATTCAGGGTGAAATGGGCACCGGGCATTCCTAAGGCAGTGTGTTTTATCCACTGCAGATGAGAGCTGATCAGAGTGAGAACAAACCCAGAGACACCCATGCATCCACACACACTCAAGACACACCTAACAAACCAGGGGTGCTTTCAGTTCGTTTGAACGTTTGCTACGTTGAGAAACGGTTTGTACTGAAGGACACTCACACCACACCCACAGATGAAAGGGAAAACATCACTCTACTCCTGGAAATATAAAACATTCACTAGCATTCTGACATCAGCCAAGGTAGAAGATTGTATAACATAAGATTAAGGAAACTCAAACTAGGCAGACAATAACGTAAAAACTACCTGCGGTTGGTTCCGACACCGTCTCAGTTGGTTCCGACATACCTCATACAGACTACTGCTACCAAAACGTTACACATTAATAAACGGTTAGTTGGTCAGAAAGACTTTTTTGGATTATAGTGAACTGAAGGCTGCAGAGACTATTTTTTTAAACCTTTATTTAACTAGGCAAGTCAGTTATGAACAAATTCTTATTTACAATGACTGCCTACTGGGGAACAGTGGGTTAACTGCCTTGTTCAGGGGGAGAACGACAGATTTTTACCTTGTCAGCTCGGGGATTCGATCCAGCAACCTTTAGGTTACTGGCCCAACGCTCTAACCAGTAGGCTACCTGCCACCTGGGGTATCTACACTGGAGGTGGGGTATAGTAAAGATCATATAGGAGTAGTGTTCATGCTCTGGTTACAGGATGGTAATCCCGTACTCCATATTCTAAGAGCAGTGCATCGTTGAGGTTATTTATTTTATATTCTAAAAAAAAACCTCCTGGTTTAGCCAGCATTGCTGTTAGCCGTGCTGATTTGCACACTCTATAACAATACAACAGGACACAGTAACACTCAGTCCCTGGTGACATCATGTGGACATACTGGGAATTACACCTGTGATGGTCATTTGAGAAGTTCTGTGCCAATTATTCCGCGCTGAAACTCATACTTCATTGAAAGTCATGCACCCACAAAACACCAAGCAGAACACACCAGGGCTGTTTTGTTGATCTAATTTATTATCCTATCAAGACTCCAGCTCATGACGAAACACACCGAAGTTTGCAGTCCATCCACTGAAAAATGGAAAGGTCTCTCACAAACGACTTTCCCTCACACGCATGTGACACGTGTGTGGGACCGGCCAGTCTCCAGTCCTACATGCTGGGGCAGGTGTGCGGAGCTTGGTTCTACTCGTCATTGTCTGACTCCTCCTCTTCCTGGCTGATCTGGAAGTATCTCAGCTCGTAGGTCTCCTTGTCTGACGCCACGACTCTCAACCAATCACGGAGGTTGTTCTTCTTCAGGTACTTCTTGGTCAGGTATTTCAGGTACCTGTGGACCAATGGGAGAGGATAATGAGTTTGATGTCAAAGGAGGGGAGAAGAACACTTCAGACCTGTTCTAAAGGGTGTTTCTCAAACCTACTCCTGGTTAACAAGGCATGCCGAGTAGTAGACTACGGACACCAACAGCCCACCTCTTAGAGAACTGCTTCTGTGACGTGACGTTGATCTTGTTCTTCAGGCGGGCGATCTCGATTACATTAGCCAGATTTCCTGTCTTGCCATTGACCTTTACCCTCTCTTTGAGGAATGTTTCCTGTTGGACAGAGCACAGTGACACTAGGGAAGAGAACCCTAGGGTTTGAGCTAGGGAATGGAACCCTAGTCCACACACACAGAGTTAGGCAAACACAACACAATAATAAAGTATAATATCCCTAGCCTGCTTAATGATGAGGAGGAGCGTGGGCGGTAGCTCGGTGGTGTCAGGCGAAGCAGGGCCGGTAACTTACGAAGTTGGCCGAGTCCAGAATTCCGTCCTCCACAGGGTGGGTCAGGTCCAGGGTGAACTTCCAGGACACCCCCCTCTTGGTCCTCTTGACCACAGTCTGTTTCTTCTGCTTTAGCTAGGGAAAACAACCATGGCATTCAGATCATAGAAATATAAACGACAGGAATCTAATGTTCCTCCTGATTCTAAACCATGGCTCTCAGAGGATAGCATAGGGATTAAGCCAACATGATTCAGCTTTCCTCAGACTAGAGTAGTGTAATACAGGGGTGTCAAACTCATTCCATAGAGGGCCTAGTGTCTGCTCATTTTGGGGTTTTCATTTCAATTAAGACCAAGACAACCAGGTAAAGGGGAGCTCCTTACTAATTGATGACCTTAATTCACCTTAAGTACAAGGGAGGAGCAAAATCCTGCAGACACTCGCCCCTCCGTGGAATGAGAATGAGCAAATTCCCCTTTATTATACGGCACAGTGGATCTAATTCACACTGACCCTCAATCCAAAGTTAGATCAAATATATTTATGCCATTGCAAGTGAAAAGAGGATGCCAAATGTATGCTTATAAAGTAAACAAATATTTTAAATTGGGAAAACCTCCTGAATCTATGCTCGGAAATTACTTTAGAGCAGCGTTTCTCAAACTCGGTGCTGGGGTGGACCGAGGGCTGCACATTTTGGTTTTAGCCCTAGCACTACACAGCTGATTCAAATAATCAAAATGTGACAAAACTTGACGTTAATAAAACCTCCCAGGAAAACCGTCTCAGAACCTCCGTGCAACCTTAAAAATGTACATTCCCTAAACTAGCTAAATTTTCACTTCCGTTAACCGAACATGTAAAAAAAACTATTTTAAACGGTCAGGAAACGTACGGCTTTGTTCCCAGAACCAATGGGAAACCAAAAACGTATGTTCCCACAACTTTCAAGGAAACAAATGTGCTAGCTGGGAAGGGTTTGGAACCTCACCCTGGTAATTTGACTGGTAAAGTCAAGGGTATGCTCAAAATGGCTGTCAGTCCTGACTTGAATGGCATTTTTGTTCGACGGTTTGTACTTCTCATCACGCTGTCAGTGAACAGATAAAGACCTTTCAAAATACAATCGTGGGAAATATGTTTGGAAAGCAAATTACAACTGCTGAAAGACTAATTTGCCAGTACTTTTCCCACCCTCCAACTGACAAACAGCACTGCTTTTTTTAAAGTAGCTCAGGCCTATCTTGAGACCATCACTAGTATGGTGAGAAGGCTACGCATATTCATGCTATCTTCATTGGGTGAGTCAGTACCACTGGAAAGTTGATTTAGTAGCCTATAATATTGATTTCCTCCTAATGTTGTACTTTTAAACAACTCTGAGCCAATTGTGTGCAGCCCTATGGGACTCCCAATCGTGGCCGGATGTGATGCAGCCTGGATTCGAACCAGGTACTGCAGTGACGCCTCTTGCGCTGAGATTAAGTGCCTTAGACGGCTGTGCCACTCGAGAGCCCAATTTGTGTCTCCCTTTTTATTGGCCCTGGGCCAGGTCAAGACCATGGCCCAGATTCCCAAAAGCATTTTATGGCTACATTTTAATCTTAAAATGATAAGATCCTATGGTTCTAACAATTAATTTAGCCTAAAATGCTTTTGGTAATCTGGGCCTAGGTAGTTTCTGTTTGAGTGTCAGATTAGCCACTCGTGTAGTATAAAAAAAAAAGTCTCCTGTCATGTAGGCCTAAATGAATTAGAATGGCTTGAAATGGGTTTTTAAAAAGGCCAAATTCGTCTGGACCGTGCTCAGATTAACCCCCATTTGTTTAAATTAAAATAAAAAAAACGCTTGATGACACTGTATACCACTCGGCAAAACCGGTGATAGAATTATTATATCACTTATCAGCACCCCCAACTCAAAACATCTTCACGCAGCTGTGCCTGTGTAGTGCTAAGCCAAAACGTGCACCCCTTTGGGGTCCCCAAGACAGAGTTTGGCAAACGCTAATTTACAGTAATGATCATTTTGAAACTGAACACGTGTACTGCTAGCTAGCTAACCTTATGCAAGCCTAGCTAGCTTAGCCTTGCTGCCTAATGAATGGCGAGTAGTCGCTTGCTTTATTTAATCACATAACCCCAGAAATACATATTGATGTATAATGTAAAACTGAAATTAACAATGATAAGGGTTTTTCTGTCGAGCTCTTTTCACGTACCGGTGCCATCTTGGGTGTGCGGAGTAGAAAGGAAGTTGCGTTAGTCGGGCGCGGGGGTCGTAAACGTCGTTACGTGAGCCCTTTGCCTAATATGGTCATTGTTCAGGAATGGCATTTCAATTTGGAATTTGGGATATTCTACTGTAGACTGCAGTACACTGATGAATTAAATGAAGGAAACACTATTCCCATACTTTCAATAAATGAATCACTGGTGGTATATAGTTGTGAAATGAACTATTTTTCTGTAATTTGCCTTTGAATGCTGTTTTTTTTTTGTTTTTTTACTTTGCTTTGTATATTTTACGATAAATCTACTTTACTGCTATATTAGTTTGAAAAAATGGAGGGCTTCATTGGTTATTATTGGTTGTTCTTATGTTATGTTGATCCACGCCAAAGGCCATGTCGGGTCCAAAGAGCAGCCAGACAGCACCCAGCCAGACCCAGCATGAGAGAGTGGTCAATCATTGACAGGTAGAAAAGCAGGGTCGTTGATTTACTGATGTAATAGGTCTGTATTGTTGCTAATATGCTTACTGAGTAGCCTGTCCACAAGCATGCATGAGTGACCAACACGCTCACACACCTTATTTGATCTTTCTTTTATCCAAGTCTTCTATATAGTGCCTATAGAAAGTCTACCACCCGTTTAACTTTTTCACGTTGTTGCCTTACAAAGTGGGATAGAAATGTAAAGGGGCACTCGGCAGTAGAAACAATAAGAGGCCTCCCCACCCCTGGTTCGGTAAAAAGATGAGGGATAGGGCTGGAGAAATGTATTCACTCTCAAATTCCTATACAGAGCTATGGATGCAAGGATTGACCGGCCATGATATCAACATGATAGTTTTAACCATGTTGAGGCTATATAGTTTGTTTACATTTTCTTTGTTTACAAACATTTGCGTAAAACAAGCTTATATTTTGGGTTCTGATGGGGCATGACAGTTGAACTATGCACAAGGCATATATTCTTAAAGAATCAATGGGAACATATCATTAATTTATAAGTCAAATTGATGTCGGAAACGCTGATTGACCCTTTAATTGCATTTTGATGTCATTGATCTACACAAAATACTCCATAATGTCAAAGTGAAAAGAACATTTTTACAATTGTTTACATATTAACACAAATTGTATAACTAAAATAGCCGTTGCTTAAGTATTCACCCCCTTTTAGACAAGACTAAATTTAGTTCAGAAGTAAAATTTGGCTTAACAAATCACATAATCTGTGTAGAATAATAGGGGTTGACATGATTTTTGAATGACTACACCTTCCTCTGTCCCCCATACGTACATCTGTAAAGTCCCTCAGTCAAGTACCGAATTAGAACAATAACAAATCAGACATTGAATATCTCTTTAAGCATGGTCAAGTTAATAATGAATTTATTAAACTACCCAGACACATCAAAGATGCAGTCATCCTTCTGAACTGAGCTGCAGGACAGGAAGGAAAACTGGTTAGGGATGTCACCATGATGCCATTGGTGACTTTAAAACCGCTACAGAGTTCAATGGCTGTGATTGGAGAATTGAAGATGGATCAACAACATTGTAGTGACTCAAAAATAATGAGTGAAAAGAATAATGCAAATATACTGAATTAAAATGTGCATATGTATGCAACAAGGCACTAAAATAATACTGCAAAATACAGGGCTGCAACTTTCCCTGGGACGGGGGGACAAAAAGTATTTATTCCCAGTGCTGACTTAATGTAACTCATGTAATGTAAGCTAATGCATTACATGTTTTATCCCCTCTCGACTGAAGTTCTGCCTGAAGTGAATGAACTAGCTAGCTAGTAGCTACCACAGCCAGTTCATCTCTAGCAATCTGTCAGTAGCAGTATTTAACAGCTGAAGTGTGTCTGGAAATGGTTTGTAGTCTTTGTTTTGTCTCATTTCAACAGAAGTAAATTAACACGGCTAGTTTTCACCAGTTGATGTACCATTTGGAGTTAGAGAAAAGTTGGATAATGTTAGCTAGCTCGCTCACTGACTTTAGCTATTATTTTTGCCTCAATCACACTAGACCCGAATCAAATGATGAAACCAGCAGCCAATTGAATACTGATATTCTGACATTTTTTGAAAGTGCAATGCCAGTTTTTATTAGTCAGTATAGCAATCTAATGTTATTGAGCTGTCCGTTTCCCTAGCTAATTCCCTACTTTTCCCATACTGACACGGTATAACAGCTGTATAGGCTTCACTGTCATGGTGCAGTCAGTACACAACACTATGGTCATCATGTCTTAGCAGGATCAGATGGTGACAGGTGTCCCAGCAGGGTAAGACAGCCAGGGAAGACCAGTTTAGAGTTCAGGTGAATTTTTATATTATATCAACCAGTGAATAGATAAAGTTATCTTAAATTGCTGGTAATTTCCATGATACAACTATTGATTCTAGTATTGGATGATATAATGTAGAAATGTACATCAAGGTAACTCTTTGTCATGCCTCATCTGAGCAGGATCAGATGGTGACAGGGGTCTCAGCCGGGGAAGACCAGTCTGTGATGGTGCTGAGGTGATCTTTTGCCGATGCAACACTATTCTCTATGTAGCAAACACTGGACAAGACAGAAGCTTCAAAGATTAACTATTTTAAGGCAGTCTGACAAACCTCTACAGTTGATTTCCAAACTGTATCAAGGGTTGATAGAGGCTTTTCCCGATAAAACAAACTGTGAGGAAGAACTGGGAGACGCTACTGATGATGAATGGGCATTCTAACATATCTGTATCCAGTCATGTTCATATAATCAGACATAAATGAGTGGTTTAAGACCATCCATAGAACATACTATAAGCCAGTGAAACTGAATATCATCACTCAGAAATGTCATTCCTCTGCTAGAAGTGTAAAACACAAAAGGGGACATATTTGCATATGTTATGCTCTTGTGAAGGCTAATACATTCTGACAAATAATGTTATATTATCTCAGCACGTCTACAGATTCTCCCTGTCTTTGCTTGCTTGAAAATGTTGATACTGGAGACTGTTATCAGAAGAAACTTTGTAACCTACCATTTATAGCAGCTAAGAAATGGGGTGCCATTAATTGAAAGGTTGGCCATCCTCCCACAATGTCAAGTTATGTATCACTAGATTTGATTTATTACCAGATTTAAGGGTAACCTGGGTAACTTTCATATGGTCTGGATGCCTTATATGGAATACTGTATGACAAAAGGAGTCTATATTGAAAACATGCCCACGTCAGCAAAGATGCTTATACTGCACAAAAATATAAATGCAACATGTAAAGTGCTGGTCCCATGTTTCATGAGCTGAAATAAAAGATACCATAAATGTTCCATACACACAAAAAGCTTCTTTCTCTCAAATGCTGTGCACAAATTTGTTTACATCCATGTTAGTGAGCATTTCTCATTTGCCAAAATAATCCATCCACCTGACAAGTGGCATATCAAGAAGCTGATTAAACAGCATGGTCATTACACAGGTGCACCTTGTGCTGGGTACAATAAAAGGCCACTCTAAAATGTGCAGTTTTGTCACAACACAACGCCACAGATATCTTAAGTTGAGGGGGAGTACAATTGGCAAAACTAATTCTGATTGGCTGGGCCTGGCTCACAAGTGGGTGGGCCTATCCCATGGCACTTATCGTAAGAGATGGGGTGTTAACCCCGGTGTCCTGGCTAAAATCCCAATCTGGCCCTCATACCATCATGGCCACTTAATCATCCCCAGCCTCCAATTAGCTCATTCATCCCCCTCCTCTCCCTTGTAACTATTCCCCAGGTTGTTGCTGTAAATGATATGTTCTCAGTCAATTTACCTGGTAAAATAAGGGTAATAAATAAATAGTTCAAGTTACATTTGCCGCTAGTCTGAATCTGTGCTTGACAGTAGGCTGTTCGAGATTGCAGATTTAAAATTTGCCAACCTGAATGGCATGATGCGCTGTGCCAAGTTGTTAAATTAGGGTTTGTTAGGTCATGAAAAGGAAAACATTAGTCATAATTGTTAATGTAATTCATGAAAGCACACTTATATGATCAATAAAAAAGACATCAGCCATTATCGGAAAGACCCTTCAGTGCATGTCTGTGTGTGTGCCAGTGGGCGGTTTCCCAAGGTGAGAGGACATTTCAGCAGCAGATGTAAAAGAATCCCAAACTAGATCACCAATTCCAAACATAACTTGTAGCAGTTATAGTTAACTAGGGAGATAACTAAGGATTAATTTCTCTGTTGCCTTTCCACCGGCATTGTAGAGCCTAAATAAATCTGCACGTTGGAAAATGGGGAGTCCCCTCTATTAAACAGTAGCCATTTAATTGCGACATATTCTAATAGCCTAATTGACAACTTGCTGTGCATAGATCACCCCTGAAACATTCATATTTTAGGCTTATATGATAACACGTCTAGTTGTACCTTGCTTTGAGGTGACCTACCTTATCCATTTGATCCCTGATTTATTGAATGAGGGAATCATTTTGTAAAGACAAAAGTATTTGGTTGGAATATTTACTATCAAGGGTGGCAACCATCCTCCAGGTTAGCTACAGGGTGTGCAGGCTTTTGTTCCAGCCCTGGTCTAACCATTGTAGCCTAAACATCAGTTGCTCAACAGGACCTTGATAAGCAGACGTGGGTGTTTCAGGGCTGAATCAAAAGCCAAACCTGCACACACAGAAGTTCTCCAGATGGAGGGTTGGCAACATGTGACTAACAGTGCAGTTCTATGTGGGGGTCTTATTGCCTTGATCAAGGCACAATGGCAGGAGGTGGTAGGTCTATATGGGATCAGACAGCAGCTTTTCAGTGTCAATAATGCTTGACTTTTTTCATGTAGGCTATAATAAGTCATGAACAACATGGAACATGTGTATAAACTATTAAGTCTCCATACCATATTATAATTTGTGAATTTCGGTGAACCTAGTCTAATGGACCGACTTGGAAGACAGCTCCTGCATTTATCTGTCAATCACTGGGTAAAGCGTTTGGACGCTACAGACGTTTGTGAAAAGACTGATTTTTGGGATGTCTCATGGCCTGACAGATACGGAAGGTCACCATTGGTGAGACGCAGTCCATGCAACAAAAAAAAAACATCTCTTTAGTTTAGACAGATTGTGATCGGGACTTTTGTATTAACTCTAGGCGGTTAAGTTTGAATTTTTCTTCCACTTTAACATTGTTTTTTGTAGATTATTGACAATGACAATTAAAATACATTTTAATCCCACTTAAAAGTACAAACAATTTACAATTTACATACACAAACGACTACATCTCCTCTGCCCAGACCAACACGCTCACACCCCCGTCCCTAATGTCTGCAACATGACCTGAAACTGCACCATTTTCTCTCTCTGTAACACATTCACTTTCAATATTTAAATCATTTGTTTTTTTCCCACTCCATTGTTGATGACATAGCCGTGGACATCACAAAGTGAATGCACTGGGTATTTTCTACTCTGTATTAGAGGACCGATACAGCCGGCGGCAGCCCGTTCGATCCATTTCATCCCAAAGGAGTTCTATTGGGTTGAGGTCTGGGGACTGTGCAGTCAACTCAAGTTAACTGAACTCGCTGTCATGTTCCAGGCAATGTTTTTCCACTCAGTTGTCCAGTGTTGGTGATGGCATACCCACTTGAGCGGATTCTTGTTTTTAGCTGATAGCAGTGGAACCCGGTGTGGTTGTCTGTTGTCATATCCCACCCGTGAAAAGGATCAACAAGAGATGCCGTCCTGCACAACACTGTTGTACTGCGCAGTTCTGTTTGTCGGCCGCTTGTTTGCCCATTCTATTATATAGAACAGTAATTGAATTCCTGGATGCCTGCCTGCTTTATATAGCAAGCCATGGCCACATGACTCATTGTAGGAGTGATCCATTTTCATGAACAGGGTGGTGTACTTAATAAACTGGCCTGAGTGTTTGTACTAGTTTAGTGTTAAGGCTGATCTGACTCATTGTCCTGGTTTCTGAGAGCCTTGATGACCCACACTCAAGCATGCAGATGAGTTGTGTATGAGATATGGAATGTTGTGTGAAGAGAATGGTGTCTTCACACTGCAGTGTCAGGCATTCAGGCAGGGTGTGGCTCTAGCTGCCATAGGCCTTCATCTTGGCTCAAACCCAGCCAGTTTCACTTAGTCATTCAACCTCAGCTGAGCCCTGGTGATATCTGCAGTGCTTTGCTACTGCAGCTTGCCGTGTACTCACAGTTTGGGCATGAGACTGGAAGGACAGGAAGCAGTGGAGTGAGTGTACTTCTCTGGGTATCAGGGCCCAGATTATCAAAAGTTATTGGGATAGGATGCATAGAACTAGAATGCCTAGAACGGGCATTCCCATTCAAGTCAATGAGTCGTCCTTTCTATTCATTCCATTACTATTAATTTAATCCTATAAGAACTTGTGAAAAACAGGTATCAAACCCAGGCTGTAAAAGTGCTTCAAGACTGCTGTAGCGAACTGCCCTTAAGACTGGGAGTGAAGAACTGATGATGAGCAACTCAATAGTGCAGAAGCTTCATCTCCTTTTCCAACTTCTACCATTCTGATTCATCACTTATTCTCAGACCAGTGCAGAGGGAGCTGAAGTTATGTTACCGATGTGTCAGTTGCCAGGGATCAAACTGATAGACTATGGTCCCAGGCAACTTGGACAGCGCAGAGTCCACAACCAAAGCTGAAACCTATCCATTCCGGTGTCATTATTTTTAACAGAATCAGGCATTGGTTGGACAGTGAAACATTCTAGTGTGAAGACAAACACAGAATCACCACCAAGAAAGCTTTTTTTTCTATTTGTTTTAACTTTATTATTTTTTGCCATCTCCAGTCAGCAGTCAGGTGACAAAGGCCTCGAGTGAACAAAATAAGTTTGCAACTCCACCCCCCCCCCCCCCCCGATCGAGCCCCTCACTGCAAAATGCCTTCCAGAACATTCTACGCCGCCACACCAACGCCTCACTCTTTCCGACTATTATGGGATGCCCAGGGCGGGGCTAGGTTGCCATGGTGATAGGCAAGCGCACTGGGCCCTCCGGCTTTCTAAACAGACAGAGCGGCATTGACAAGAGAAATCACTGAAGTTTGGTTCCATATTTAGCATCTTTTCTCTAATGTTCTTTCTTCATATCGAAGTGTTTTGAAATGCTGGAGTGGTACTGTTAAGACTGCTTGTTAAGTGATAGCCACCAGCGTTCCCACGGTTGGGAGAAAAGCATCTGAGTTGTCTGATCAGCCAGAGCAGAGAGGCCATGCTGGGAAGCAGCAGTATGGCAACCAGAGAGGGACAACCCTAACGTAGTTCAATGTCAGTAAAAGGGGCCCCAAGCCCCCCTCCTCCCACCATTCAAACAGCTCCCCCCTCCCTCTAAAAAGGCATCAGACGAGCTCAATTATAAGGAATATAAAAAAAATATCATACAAAAAGCTGGATCCCATCATTATTTTAAACATTCAGGAATGTATGTGGCAAGACAAACATCTCGAAGGCAAAAATAAACAGGAATGAGGAAGAAGTCAAAAAAAGAATCTATATTTCACCAATAAGTACTTTTCTTTATATAGTAGATTATGTAGAACTAAACAAAACCTCAGTGATCCGGCAGAATGCCAGCCAACACAGCGAGCGTGCCGCAGTAACGCTGGGACAGTCCGACAGCGTCGGAGAGAGAAACCAAAAAACGAGGGGGAGAAAAAACAAAGGAGTAATCACAACAGAATGATTGAGGTTGTCTGTGAAGGCCGTCGCTTTGGTGACAGAAGAACCAATAAGAATACTAGAGACTGGTTGTGGGTGGAGTTTGTTGCCTGGGCAGGTCAGTCCTGTCTTTCTATTTGCCACCGGTCATCTGCTTAATGGCCACAGCACACTCCTCCCCCATAGCAGACAGCACAGAGACCTGCAGACAGATATGATTGGTTAAGGCTAAGACCACCACTAACCAAAACAAACTGGTCAAGCTTTACACCACCCAAAACATGCACACCCCCCCAGACTCACCAGGATATCCTCTGAAGCAGCAAACTTCTGCTCTATCTCCTTGCCCAGGTCTGAATCAGGCACACGCAGGTCCTCCCTCACGTCTCCATTGTCACCCATGAGGGACATGAACCCATCCGTGATGTTCAACAGCTGGAAACAAGCGCATGTTACATCTACAGTCGGACACACGAAGGCACATTCCAGGTAGTCTTCATTTTAGTCACCGTGCAGATCAGAACGCAATAAGCTAAATAAAAACAAGCGATGGTGTGAGAGGTGAGCATGTTGGGAAGTGTGTGTGTTCATTTGTACAGTAAGGCATTGTTGGCAGAATAGATGGATGCAGTTCAATGCATGATTAATATAATTCACCAATACATTTCTTGATAGCAATATTTTTTGGCACTATCAGGTTGTAAATCACAGCTGCCCTGGTAGATTGTTTGCTACCTCTCAGGATGCACTGTCAGTTTCCATGACTCAATATTTTGGACAGAAACAGATGAATGTAACTAAGGCTGGGAATGTCAATACAATAAAACTAGCAAGGGCAATGATCACAAGTCAATCATTACGTGGCTAGCATATCTATTTATGTAGCAAGCTAAAAACACAGAGCCTAACGTTAGCTAGCTACTAGGAGGATGTCATTGGAGTGGGTGAGCGACTGACTTTTCCCCCCTTGTATCATTTTTCGGTGGATATACACAGCTAGATATGAAGGTGTCATTTGGTTAGTGAGCAACAACTTATCCAGTTAGTCTGAGTGAATTTGCCAATGAGAAAGATATGCTATCAGCTCCTATACCAGCACAGTCTTAGTGTTTCAGAGCGCAGAATAAATGATTAATTTACCAACGCACAACACCGGCTGAATATGACCGGTGTTAGTAAAAGGTAGGCAAAAAGTCAGTCAAGAACACTCTAGATAACATGCAAACAGCCTAGCTAACCAGCTCTGCTACGGCGAGTAAACTGGTCAGAGTGAGGTGTTCTCTCATGTGTCTGGAAGTAGCTAGCAATCAAGCCAGCCAACTTTAGCCAGTTAGCTTGGTTGCAGGCAAGCTGCAGAAGGAAGAGTAAGCTACAATTCCCCATTGTTTATCAGTGCAGATTTTGACAGCCAACCAGCAGAAACAGTTTGACAGGGTTGATCTAATGTTCCTTCGCTAGATTTTAGCTCATCTTGCTCTGGCTAGCATTAGTTGTTGATCTTGTTGTTGGTGTGCATAAGAGGGAGAGCTTACCTTTTTATGGTTGTTTGATCAATAGGACTGTCAAGTTCCCAAATGTAAGAGGACTAAGGTGGTATTTACATAATTGCAGAAATCCATTCAGGTGTATTTTGTGGCTTTTGGTGAATGTGTTCTAATGATCTAAAGTTGTGCTGTTGCAACTGCCTGTAAACACAGAGTCCAGTTTAAAGTGAAAGATGGCAGGCCCTACTGCCTGTAAACACAGTCCAGTTCAAGACAATGACGACGGGCCCCAACTGCCTGTAAACACACAGTCCAGTTCAAAACAATGACGACGGGCCCCAACTGCCTGTAAACACACAGTCCAGTTCAAGACAATGACGACGGGCCCAACTGCCTGTAAACACACAGTCCAGTTCAAGACAATGATGACAGGCCCAACTGCCTGTAAACACACAGTCCAGTTCAAGACAATGATGACAGGCCCAACTGCCTGTAAACACACAGTCCAGTTCAAAACAATGATGACAGGCCCAACTAACTGTAAACACACAGTCCAGTTCAAAACAATGATGACAGGCCCAACTGCCTGTAAACACACAGTCCAGGTCAAGACGATGATGACAGACTTCTGTAGCAAATGGCTTGTTTGCATAAAGGTATACTGTAGCTCTGGTTGGCTATGGTGCACCGGTCTGCATAGACTCCAGTACTGGACGAGACGGGTGCATTTTAGGTTTTATTTGCTGCAGTGTCTTAATTGTTCAAATGCACAGCTGCTTTCCCATTCTATATTGCTATAGAATTTTCACAAATGCCTTAATAATTACCAAACATTCTAATTTATCAAGATGACCATATCTAAGTGTTAGCTTGTCATTCTTCCTGGGGGTTTATGTGAAAAGATTTTTTTAAATATTTCATTTAGCTAAAATGCTGTCAGTTCCACTTTGATATGTGATCAAATGTGTTTAAATTAAGTACAGAGAACGAGTGAGAAGCACTGAGGCACCCACTTGACCATGCCTTAAAGGCGCTGCATGGTCAATCCGGCGTCTGCATTGGCCGCGTAGCATTTACTGCGATACGGCCTCTGCAGAAGTCAGGGCATTCATATACCAACGTATTTGATCCTGCTTTGTGACATAGGTCTTCCCCCAGATAATGTAACCAACCGGTAAACAACTTCCCAATTCCTCAGCAACTACTTCAGAGCAGTACATCTCTGGACAAGGATGACAGCAGTTCTCACTAGTCACTATACACACTGACTGGCTGAAAAACCATTGACCTGCCCAAATACAAAACTACACAGGCAGTCTTCTGGGAGTTTCTAGCCTTATTATCCCAGACTGTGGTTGGATTGACACCAGACTGACTGCAGTGTTAAGTGGATTTGCTAGTCTCTAGGAGAGTAGTGTCCTGATAGAATTAGTAGGTAAGAGGTTAACTGGTATTCTAATTATGTGAGAACATGTTGGATAAGAGAACCCTTGTGGCATAGGAAAATCTTCACTGGGCAGGAAGGGTGCTCACACTGACCTGGAACTCATTCCTCTTGATGTGGGGCACATCCATGTTGTGGGTGGAGGGGCACATGTCCTCATACTTCTTGTTGGTGAAGATGTCAATGCCCACCATGTTAACCTAAAGAGAGGACGGAGAGTTTTACACCACTAATAGCATTGTCATAACATGTTAAGTCAAACCTAATTTGATGAGTCAAAAGTTATGATTGGAGAATTCAGACAAAGCACTAATGGGTAAATTACTACAGATGTGGACAACGCATGTACTATTACGGGTGCTGGCTACAGAACTCAACACTGTTTTATATCAAAATCTGGGTTGGACTTCGCTGTCCATGAGACGAGAACAACATGCTCTCGTGTTTGTCTATAAAGCACTTCTACATAAACTACCTCATTTATCATCACTCATCAATATTAGAATTAGAATTCCTAAAACCAGGTTTCAAGCATGGATTACACTTGAGGCCCATGTGATTTCAACAGAGTTGGGTATGGCTGCCTTTTCCTGTTACGCTCCTTGCCTATGGAATAGCCTGCAGACTAAACTTAAACTTGAGACTCTTGTCCCCCTTGCCCATCAAAAACATTTATTGGAGGATTTTTTATTTTTGTATTGCTTGTAACTGTTTCGGGTAATGCAGGTTCTTGCGCTGTTAGGGGAATAACCTATGTGTAAATGTAATAATCTGCTGCTGTATTTTTTTGTGTTATCTGTGATCTGTTTGTAGTTCTCTTGTGTAGTTTCTTAATCATTGTACCTAAACTGTATGTGTAACATGTATACGCAGGGCCCAGCTGTAAAAGAGACCGTGGTCTCAGTCTGTGTTCCTTGTTGAAATAAAAGTATAATTATAATAAATGTACACCCAATGTCAGATCACCCAAATTCCCCAATACTGCTGGACATTTCCACTACGGGCATCCCTAGAGTGTGGTATTTGCATGCATGTCCAGTCAATCCCTACCTTGGCGTGTCCGTGCTTTCCTGTCTTGGAGGTGGACATTTCCACGATCTTGCAAGGGCGTCCCTTCAACACCACATAGCCGTTCTTTCGCAGGGCAGAGCACTGCATAGGAATGGTGGCGGAGGCGCCAGACTCTCCGATGGTGAAGTCAAGATCAGTGTCTGCCATGGTGCGATGGATTAGGGGCACTGCAGGGGAAGATGCATAGGTTAGAACAGGCAATTACAGCTACAGCAGTGCCAGTTGAATTCAATGATGCATGAAAAGTCCAGAAACGCTGATTGAATAAGGAAAAACATCCCTGATTGAGCTACCGCACTGACTATACATCCACTGGTCTGTACTGGAGAAATTTAACTTTTGACTATACAGCCCCAAAACTCAGTCCACTCTTGACATTCTGAAAGACATCACAACACTTAAAATACTAGAGAAATTACTCACGCATAGCTCAGCTCAAGAACAGCAAGTTCTAAAGGGCCAATGAGTGTTAACACGCACATTAATAATTCCATATTAAACTGATTATGGCAGTAGGCCGTATATGGCAATTATGTAAACGCCTTACTCTGCGCATCTAAATTGGAGCACGGTCAGAATCGAAGCATACGCCGATTAAAAAGACCTGGTTTTGTGAGCAATAGTCTGAAATATTAAGACATGTTAACAGTTTAAATCAGAGTTCCAGCAGTGTAGTTGATCTGCGTATGTGCCACCACCGATCAGACAGCATCATTACATTTTGGTACACAAGAAGTATACCGAACAAAAATAAAATGCAACAAATTACAAAGATTTTAGTGAGTTACAGTTCATGAGGATTTTATTTTTATATAAATGGGCCTCCGGATCTCATCACGGTATTTCTGTACATTCAAATTGCCATCAATAAAATGCAATCATGTTTGTTGTCCGTAGCTTAAGCCTGCCCAAACCATAACACCACGACATCATAAAACGTGGCCTGCAGTTGTGAGGCCGGATGGATATACTGCCAAATTCTCTAAAACAATGTTGGGAGGCAGCTTATGGTAGAGAAATTAACATTCAATTATCTGGCAACAGCTCTGGTGTACATTCCTGCAGTCAGCATGCCAATTGCACTCCCCCAACTTGACACATCTGTGGCATTGTTGTGACAAGCCTGCACATTTTAGAGTGACATTGTCTCCAGCACAAGGTCCACCTTTGTAATGATCATGCCGTTTAATCAGCTTCTTGATATGCCACATGCCAGGTGGATGGATTATCTTGACAAGAGGAGAAATGCTCACTAATGGGGATGTAAACAAATTTGTGCCAAACATTTGAGAAAGCTTTTTGTATGTCCGGAAAATTTCTGGGATCTTTCATTTCAGCTCATGAAACAATTTACATGTTACGTTCATTATTTTGTTTAGTGTACATTTATTTCCAATTGAGTGCTGCGTTTGCCTTCGGAGTATTGTGTTGCAGAGGCAGTGTGTTCTGGGTGGTGCACACATTGGATTCATCCAAAACGTATGTAATCAAATAATATGCGTAGGCTAAACCGAAACACTAGCAAAAGGTGAATGCTTAACTTTTGTTGCACACATTCACTAAAAACATTGGGTTACATAATGAAAAAAGTTCTGACAATTTATTACACAGCATTGATGCAATGACACTTTCGGTCTGCTTAAGGTGTTATGCACAAGTGAGTTATGAAAAATTGGAAGCATCCGTCTTAGAAATAGTTCACATACAACCTGTATATGTCCGAACTCAGAATCAAATAGGTTTCCCATTAACATGGCTGCTGTGGTAGAACGTTTATTTTGAGTGCCGATTTTCTGCATTTATCAAAGTTGATTGATTTCAGACATGTCCATGTAAATAGCCAGGATTAGTAGTTTTTTGCAAAGCATGTTAAAATCAAAACATTATATTAGAGTGAATGTAACAATAGTCAGTGGAAATTACTGAGCATTTGGCTCCTGACCCTTTCAAATCGCATCCTCCTAAGTATCATCACTTCATGATTAAACAAAACCCATCCATCCATGGCTAGTGGGGACTACGTCATAGCCAACATCATGTGGAGTTGGGGTGTCAAACTCATCACATGGAGGGCCTAGTGTCTGCTGGCTTTTCCCTTTCAATTAAGACAACCAGTTGGAGTTCCTTAATAATCAGTGACCTTATTTCATCAATCAAGTACGAGGTGCGAAAACCTGCAAACAATCGACCCTCCGTGGATTGAGTTTGACACACGTGATATGGAGGATGAAAACCTGGGAATGGACGTCCCAGCACCAGTGGAAAGCTTGCAGACAATATTATGGTGACTCTTAACATAATTATTTCACAAATCAGACGAAAAGAGTCGACCAGGGCCCGACCTCGTCTGGTTAAACATCCCCACGCCCTGTCCACGTGTCCCAGTTTGGCCTGTGCCTAAACTCGGGAGGCAGAACCGGAGTTCGCCGCGCAATAAACCTGCCGCATCACAGTGCTCTGGTAAATAACGAAGAGGCCTGGCCCGGAACGCTCGTAACCGACCGGACAACATTTATTGTCCCTGTTGGCTAGACAACTTCCTCTGCGCTAACGTCAGCTAGCTAATGATAAACAAGTACCAGCGATACCGTTCAGCCAACTTCTGACAAGTTTGGCTAGGTTAGTAAAGAGGCTAACAAGATATTCGGCCAGGCCCGGTAACACGCTAGGTAACCAGTTATTAACCATGCCTGTTGATGAACAAGTTGGGCGATTACACTAACACCGATTATAAAGACATACATGCCAAATTTGAGTGTTATACTAATAAGCGACTCGTTGGTTTATAAATAGAAGCGATAACTCATCCAACTGGCCAGATGGCTAGCTAGATTGAAAGTGTTTAGCGTGCTGCTGTTAGCTAGCATGACTATTCCATGCTGTTGCCGGAAAGCTCATTTTGTCAACGTGCGGGTAATTAAAAGTAGTTGGCATTTAATCCATGCCAATGTAGATAACGTTCCCATATTTGTACAACGAACTTTCATTAAAATGTAGCCAGCCAGCTACGACATGGCTAGCAAGCGTTAGTGATTACGAACACATTGTTACCTAGCCTGTTAGCTAGCGATTACCAAAACAATGTTTTGTCTAAACAAAAAAAAAATATTTTCAGAAAGTTACAATTTCAGTCATTACACAACTATATGCATGTTAAGTATCATGTCAAAGTACATTACAACATGGTTAGCTTTCCTAGCGGAGTTGTCAACATTTGGCTAGCTGGCTAGGCTAGTATGTCTAGCAAGACATGATGACTAACAACTTCCAACAAGCGCGCGGAAGGCCTCATGCCTCTTTTTCATTAGAGCCGTGGATACAGAAACGTGAAACATGGGACCCACACCCTATCGCTGAGAGCACCTACACTCAGCAAACAAATTTCATTTCGACCTTTTCACTTCTCTTTCGACTACCAAAACCTAAAACGAATATGACCAGTCAAAAATAAACTGACAAACTACTAAAAGTTGTATGTTTTGCCCCGTGAACAGAAGCACGCGCCATGCAACGCTTACCTTCCAGGAAAAAGAGGAACGGGACTGCGCAAGCGCGACCAATTTTACTGCGGCATCCGTAGGGTCGTCACAAGTTACCACAGCCACAAGTCATAAACCCCGCCTACTTATACAATTTCTCGTAATGTGATTTTAAACCTAACACTAACCGTCCAATTGGCTCATTCATCCCCCTTACTCTCCCCTAGGTCGTTGCTGTAATTGAGAATGTTCTCAGTTAAGTTCTGGTAAAATAAGGGTTAAATAAGTCAAATAACCACACTGCTAACGTTATGCCTAACCTCAAGACCGAAAAGCAAATGTTAGTGTTTTCATGAATTTTTACGAGTCAGTTTTGACTGACTGCTATCAAGTGGAAACCCATGCCTATAGGGAGGGCCATTTATATGATTTCCATTAAAGTGGTAGTCCAAAAATGTCTCTAGTAGTCCCTAGCCCAATAATGGACTAAAGAAGCTTAACATTTCTCCTTATAGTCCAAGGACCTTACATGTTCTGTTTAGAGACGAATTGGATCTTACGGCCAAACACTCCATCTAAACGTGAATCGATTCTCAATTGCGGTACAATAAAATAAAAACACAAAGCCCTCTACTTTCATATCACATCAAAATAATTTCACAAATTAAAAATATACACTTACTGTACACTGTTTTAACGCAGTTGCAGCCAACAGTATTTGTTTTCAGTGACGACCCGCTTGCGGCGTCCTTCCATTCACACACAGGTGTTTGGAGACCAAGATGGCTAATTAGCACGCCTTTAGTCCATGAGCCAGGGGGGTTCGGTCGTGCTCACTTGGGCCGACGATGTCTCATAGTGATTTTTTATAAACATGTATGTCCCTAGAGTTGGAAAATGTCTGATAGCAGTGCAGCAATTGTACGTTTCTGTATGTTATCACTATTAATTTCATTTCTCCCATAGGTATTTTAGCCTATGACAAACAATGTCAGTATATAACACGTTATTGCTCACTTAAATCCGTTAGTCATATATAATTGGAAAGCTTAGATTCACAGCTATCCATCAGACACGTTTTTGGAATTTTCAGGTCAAAAGGACTTTGACCTCTAGGATACATATCAAAATGACCTGTATAAACGGCTACAAAAAAAATAAAACCTGATACATTTTAAACTTTGTTTAAGTGGTTCTGAAAGTCATGAAATTACCTTTCAAATTATATATAATATAACCAACTTTGATGCGTCGGCTACAACTATTATTTACAAAATCACCTTTATTTTGCCATTGACATTAGAATGTTGGAAGCTTAGCCATAGAATTCCATGTAGGGGGGCAGCTATGTTTTAGGATTGTAAATGTAGCGATAGAGGAAGCAAATTGCGCACACACACAGCTGGAACTGGGGGTGTAAAAAGATGAGTAGATACAGGGCCATCACAGAATTCACGCATTAACCCCAATGAAGCCTTTTACCAATTTGGCTATAATTCTGTATTTCTTTGTGATTGGTTGAGTTCGTCTTGCATAGCCCGGTGCCCCTGGTGGGCTGAGTTTGTTAATTTAAGGCCATTCCTTAAATGGTTTCTATGTTTGATACCGTTCCTTTTATTCCATTCCAGCCATTACAATGAGCCCATCCTCCTATAACTCCTCCCACCAGCCTCCACTGGTGTACAGTAAATGTATATTTTAGAATTTGTGAAATTTTCATGTGATATGAAAGTAGAGTATTTTATGTTTCTAGGACTGTACCGTAATTGAGAATCAATTCACATTTAGATGGAGTATTTGGCTGTTTTGGCTGCCAGAGCCAATTCACCTCTAAACAGAACATGTAAGGTCCTTGGACTACTACAAGTAATGTTAGGATGTTAGCCCAATATTGAACTAAAGGAGCCTATGTTTGCCGAAGATAGCACACTGGATGAAAGGGAATATAGGCTCACAACCCAATAATTTAATTAAGAGAAATGAGTCATTCACACAGCACATCTTTAATGCATGTTGTCATTTGGAAACATGAAGTGTGTGTGTCAGTAGGTTACATTGAAAAGTCAAACAAAAAGCATCCAGAATCATATTAATCACCATCAGTAATCACATGTATCCATGTTCATCAGCCATACACACTACCTCCCTCTGTGCCTCGGTGTCAGAACATTAAGTCAGTAGTTAGTTCTCTTTATTGCTAAACTGTAAGGACGCTAGGATCCAGTGTACAGATACCGTTCTAACATTGTGTTCCCTTATCAATGTTCTCACTAATTGAAAAACAAATATTTGTGATGTGAGCTGAGGCCAAAAAAAGTCTAAAGAAGCTATGAGAAGGCCTACTGCAGTCAGTCCTGATCTGCTCTCCCCACACTTTTACATGCAGACAACCAGAACAGAACACTGGAGAACTGCTCTCAGACCAGTGGTTGAAGTGGGCTGGTGCTGACCGGTACTGGTACAGAGATCAGGCTCTTCTCATTTGCTACAGCTTGAGTACCGGCACCTCTGATAGAATAATGTGTGTGTTAGGGAGCTCAAGATGGGAGACAAAGTTGGCAGGGAGGGAATTACTTAGCCAACAGTGTGTGATGGTGCTGCTGTGCATTTTAGATTTCAGAAGACATCCAGACAGTAAAGTAAAGCAGTAGAGGACGTCTCTGTAATCATGTCTGTACAAGGAAGGACAGTTACGTTTCAACATCACATAGTGGAGTGGAGTACCAGTCTGGGGGCGGGGTTATTGTCCCAGTGATTCAGATGAGATGAAGGCACACACTCAGTCACTCAACGAACAGACGGTCTTAACAGTGGCAGAGTTTAATCCTGTACTGTTAGCAGGGAAGACAAGTCTCATATGCACACACATACTCTGATACTTACAAAAAATTTAAATACAAATTATACCACGATAAAAACATTTTAGAAATCCCTTAAACCATCTTCTCTATTCTGTAGAAAGCCTTATAGTATGAACATGATGGCTGTCTTTTTCTAAATGATCAGTCAGATATAATGAAATGCTTAATCATATTTCTCCTACGGTTTCTTGGAATCAACCCCCTTCTCTCTAACCAATACTCCTGACAGGACTAGATAGGAAAAAGCAAGAGGTCTGCCGACCCAGGTTCATACACCGGTCGGTCACACATATTTATCCAGTCCTTTCAGATCTATGACGACTGAAGAGGTAAGCGATTAGTGGATGGAGTAGGCTCATGCCTATTACCCTGTGTTACATACAACGCCACATCAGTAGTCAATCATCATCATTGGTTCAGTACACACAGACACCCTCCTCCACTTTCACCAACTACCTTGGCAGATCTTATGTTACAGAGTCAGACACTGTATCCTAGAAGACTACATGTGATTCAACTTAATGGTGGAGATTCATAGTGTGGTCATTCTACCTGGCCGTCTAAAGCTAGTTTGAGTACATTTAAACGACCTGTGTAAGGTCCTGACTGACGCTAACATGGTGGGTCTCATTTAGGAAAATGAATCGTCCCAACCACGCATCTCTCCAGTTAGACCTGTGTATTGCCTTAGTTTAGAAGTCAGGATTGATGATGACAAGTAGTATAGGTGTCACTATGCACATGTACAGAAGCAGGTGAAACAAAGGAGACAGGGGAAGAGCTGGAGAAAAGAGGTGGCATGTAGGAAGAAGTTTGACCATTAACCAACCCATACGTCTGTCCAATGCAGCCATTTTTATCTACATATCAAATCATTTCTGGGTAACAATTAAGTACCTTACTGTGATTGTTTTCTATTAAAATGGTAAAAAAAGAAACATTTCTTAAGCAATAATTTTGCTAGTACTGTCTGGGAGTGGTTTGAGTGGTAAAGGGGGAAACAAAATTAGCTGCTATTGGCAGAAAGGATTGGAACTCTTTCTTATTGGTCTAACTAATTTACAAAAATAGTGATGTCACCATGGAAGGCCAAAACTCCCACCAAAACAGGCTGAAATTCAGGAGGAAGATCAACTAAACAAACTCAGACTGCTTTCGGTCTCTCATCATCCACTGTCTTCCTTTTGTTGTTCTGTCTCAGTGGAAGAGTGTCCAATAGGAAAGCAGGTCTGTTTCAGATCATAGAATGTGGCATTTACAAATGTGTAACGATAGAAATACGGCAAATAGATTGACTGTCAAATAGAACATTCGCAGAGAAAGTGGGGAGCACAAGTGAACAAGAATGGCATCTATGCCAAGAGTATCATTTTTTTTGGTGACCATTGGTGACAATATTGATATTTTGTTAACTGCTCCAGCAGTCAGGAATCTACACTCACCCCCACCATATATACACAAAGGTCAGGGGTCATGACAATACCCTTGGTCGCTGACCCCTGACCTCATTAGGGAGACTACACTAGCACATCCTGTCACTACCTCCCAAAAACAAAAACACCTGGGATAAACACTGAGGCTACGTCCAAAATGCCTACTCTGACCAAAAGTATTGCACTATGTAGGAAATAGAGGGCCATCTCGGACTGAGCCCGAGAGAAACTAAGACAACAGAGAGAAAGAGTGTTGTCTGAGCGTGATCTGGAGAGTTGCTGTTTCTCTCTGGTTCCTCTTGTGGTTGTAGGTTGCTACTGCAGATGTCTGCCTGGATGGGAGTTGGATGGGAGACTGTTTCTCTCCTCCCGTCTCTGCTGAGCCGCCAGCCGCTCTGTGTTCACTCGTCTGTCTCAGTTCTCTCTCTTCATCCCTCCACCCTGACCTCTGGTTAGGTATGTACAGTATGGAGGGAAGAAGTAAGGAGGGTTTGCCAGGGTTACCAGTTCATCATAGAGCTCCGGTTCAGGGTCATGAAGAAGACTTGGCTGCTGCCGCCGGAACGCACAGAGGCGAAAAACACCTGCAGACAAGCACACAGCATAATGAGGGTTAGCATGTGTGTTGGCTTATATTTTTAGGATTTCTTGCAGCTTGTGTGTGTGTGCTCTTAGCTTGTATACATGTGTTTGTGCTTACACACACCTTGTCGTTCCTCTCCGACAGAAACTTCAGTCGCTGAGCTCGCTTGTGCATGAAAACTCCGTCGAGGTGTCCCGTCTCCACGGAGCGGATCTCAATGGCCTTCTCTCCCCAGCCCATGATCTGGTTGGAGTGGATGTAGGCTGGGGGAAGAACAGGGACACACAGACAGGGGATTGGACAGGAGAGCACTCACTCAAACCAGTCACCCAATCATAGATCACACCCCTAGGCCACGCCTCTGGGAGGAAATCATTGCAGCAGTTTCTGTTTCTAAATCTGAACGGCGGATCAAAACTCCAACACCTGAGCTATCCAGCCTGAGAGGGGGTGGGGAGGGGGCCGTTTCATATGGACCCAGGGGGCAACGCTAGTAGGAGAGATCCCCAGAGTTATGGGGGTGATAGTCAAAGTGAACCGCAGAGAGCTACTAGGAGAAACGGCCATCTGAGAGTCTACTGACTGTGATGACTCTTGTATGGTGGTTCTACAGGATGGTAACCATGCCCCTGGGTGGTAATACTGTAGCAGGGATTGTGCATGATGACTATGAGGATGGTTACAGCAGTAGCAGCATAAGGATAGTTGGGTGATTTTACCTCCCAGTTCTGTCATCCAGCTCCTGTGTACTCAGGAAGTGGGCTGGCCAACGGACTGGAGTGAGTGTGTGTGTGTCGGTGTGGGCCTGTCTCTGTGTATGTGTGTGTGTTAGTATGTACTGGTTTGTATTGGTCATGGTGGCTTGGGGCTGTATATGTTTATATAGTATTTGTGTGTTGGGGCCGGCGTTGAGAGGCCTTTTAAAGGAAGGCGATATCAACTCAGGGGTAGAAGCTCCTAGGACTGAGTACAGTCTCAAAACACAACACAAACCCACAGTGTTTCAGACAGAGACAGAATGAGCCAAATGAAAACAGTCAATCAGACAGACAAGACAAACTGAAGCTTGGTTTTAGAGTGGAGAGACAAAAGAGAAGCAGAGAAGGGCAGAGCTGATCTAAAGACACAGGGATCTATCAATATCCATTTGAGATCTACTGGGATTAAAGCAATAGGATACTGGTTTCCCCATCACTAACTAAACCTAGCCCTGAGCTTTGTAATTACGGTAGATGTGATGGGCGTCGTTAATAGACCTGGGCCAAATACTTGAGGGCGCTTGATTTAGCTTGGACCGTACACTTTTGGTACTATTCCATGGCACAGAGGTAACTTAATCAAGCCCAGCTCAAGTACTTGAACGTATTTGATGTATGTACATAAAGACAAACAGAAAGTGTCACCATCCTAAAGAGAGACAGGTATATACAGTGGCAAGAAAAAGTATGTGAACCCTTTGAAAACACCTGGATTTCTGCATAAATTGGTCTTAGATCTGATCATCTAGGTCACAACAATAGACAAACACAGTCTGCTTAAACTAATAACACACACACAATTGTACGTTTTCATGTCTTTATTGAACACACCGTGTAAACATTCACAGTGCAGGGTGGAAAAAGTATGTGAACCCTTGGATTTAATAACTGGTTGACCCTCCTTTGGCAGCAATAACCTCAACCAAACATTTTCTGTAGTTGTGGATCAGACCTGCACAACGATCAGGAGGAATTTTGGACCATTCATCTTTACAAAACTGTTTCAGTTCAGCAATATTCTTGGGATGCCTGGTGTGAACTGCTCTTTTGAGGTCATGCCACAGCATCTCAATCGGGTTGAGGTCAGGACTCTGACTGGGCCACTCAAGAAAGCGTATTTTCTTCTGTTGAAGCCATTCTGTTGTTGATTTACTTCTATGTTTTGGGTCGTTATCCTGTTGCATCACCCAACTTCTGTTGAGCTTAAATTGGCGGACAGATAGCCTAACATTCTCCTGCAAAATGTCTTGATAAACTTGGGAATTCATTTTTCCGTCGATGATAGCAAGCTGTCCAGGCCCTGTGGCAGCCCCAAACCATGATGCTTCCATCACCATACTTTACAGTTGGGATGAGGTTTTGATGTTGGTGTGCTGTGGATTTATTTCTCCACACATAGTGTTGTGTGTTCCTTCCAAACAACTCAACTGTAGTGTCATCTGTCCACAGAATATTTTGCCAACATCCAGGTGCACTTTTGAAAACTTCAGATGTGCAGAAATCTTTTTTGTTGGACAGCAATTGCTTCTTCCGTGGTGTCCTCCCATGAACACCATTCTTGTTTAGTGTTTTACGAATCGTAGACTCGTCAACAGAGATGTTAGCATGTTCCAGAGATTTCTGTAAGTCTTTAGCTGACACACTAGGATTCTTCTTAACCTCATTGAGAGTTCTGAGCTGTGCTCTTGCAGTCATCTTTGCAGGACTGGCACTCCTAGGGAGAGTAGCAACAGTGGTGAACGTTCTCCATTTATAGACAATTTGGACTGATAAACATCAAGGCATTTAGAGATACTTTTGTAACCCTTTCCAGCTTTATGCAAGTCAACAATTCTTAATCTTAGGTCTTCTGAGATCTCTTTTGTTCGAGGCATGGTTCACATCAGGCAATGCTTCTTGTGAATAGCAAACTCAAATTGTGTGTTTTTTATAGAGCAAGGCAGCTCCTAACCAATATCTCCAATCTCATCTCATTGATTGAACTCCAGGTTAGCTGATTCCTGACTCCAATTAGCTTTTGGAGAAGCTATACTTTTTCCAACCTACACTGTGAATGTTTAAATGTTGTAATCAATATAGACAGGACAAATACAATAATTTGTGTATTATTAGTTTAAGCACACTGTCTATTGTTGTGACTTAGATCAGATCTAATTTTATGACCAATGTATGCAGAAATCCAGGTAATTCCAAGGGTTCACATACTTTTTCTTGCCACTGTATATCCTAGACCTATAGAGACATGTAGACATACTTTTGATCATTTACTGTATGTGGACACCTTCTCATTGAACATCTCATTCCAAAATCATGGGCAATAATATGAAGTTGGTCCCCCCTTTGCTGCTATAACAGCCTCCACTCTTCTGGGAAGGCTTTCCACTAGATGTTGGAACATTGCTTCCATTCAGCTACAAGAGCATCAGTGAGGTCGGCACTGATGTTGGGCGATTAGGCCTGGCTCGCAGTCAGCGTTCCAATTCATCCCAAAGGTGTTCGATGGCGTTGAGGTCAGGGCTCTGTGCACGCCAGACAAGTTTTTCTACACCGATCTCAACAAATCATTTCTATATGGACCTCGCTTTGTGCATGGGGCATTGTCATGCTGAAACAGGAAAGGGCCTTCCCCAAACTGTTGCCACAAAGTTGGAAGCACAGAATTGTCTAGAATGTCATTGTATGCTGTAGTGTTAAGATTTCCCTTCACTGCCTAGCCAGAACAGCCCCAGACCATGAAAAACAGCCCCAGACCATTATTCTTCCTCCACCAAACTTTAAAGTTGGCACTATGCATTGGGGCAGGTAGCGTCTCCTGGCATCCGCCAAACCCAGATTCGTCTGTCGGACTGCAAGGTAGTGAAGCGTGATTTATCACTCCTGAAAACATGTTTCCACTGCTCCAGAGTCAAATGGCGGCGAGCTTTACACCACTCCAGCCGACGCTTGGCATTGCGCATGGTGATCTTAGGCTTGTGTGTGGATGCTCGGCCATGGAAACCCATTTCATGAAGCTCTCGACTAACAGTTCTTGTGCTGACGTTGCTTCCAGGAGCTGTTTGGAACTCGGTAGTGAGTGCTGCAACTGAGGACAGACAATTTTTATTTCAGCACTCGCCAGTCACGTTCGGGGCTGAGCCATTGTTGCGCATAGATGTTTCCACTTCACAATAACAGCAGTTACAGATGACCGGAGCAGCTCTAGCAGGGCAGACATTTGATGAACTGACTTCTTGGAAAGGTGGCATCCAATGTCGGTGCTACGATGAAAGTCACTGAGCTCTTCAGTAAGGCCATTCTACTGCCAAGGTTTGTCTATGGAGATTGCATGGCTGTGTGCTCGACTTTATACACCTGTCAGCAACCGGGTGTGGCTGAAATAGCCGAATCCATTAATTTGAAGGTGTGTCCACACACTTTTGTATATATAGTGTCTCTTAGACCTACAGAGACGGGTAGCTATATCCTAGACCTACAGAGAGGTAGATAGATACAGTACCAGCCAAAAGTTTGGATACACCTACTCATTCAAGGGTTTTACTTTATTTTTTACTATTTTCTACATTGTAGAATAATAGTGAAGGCATCAACACTATAAAATAACCCATATGGAATCATATGTCCTCTCTGGACAGCTTTAAAAATAAAGTAAAAATATGTTTGATGTCCTCTGTGCCCATATGAATAACCCCTATGATGTAACTGGAATGATGAGATAGAAGTTCTTCTTTTATGTTTTTGTTTTATTATTTCACTGCCGTACTGTGTTCGATCTTGTATAGCCATCTTGTCTCAAGAGGACCACAATGGAAATAAATCCCAGACTTTATTGTGTGTTATCCTCGATTATTTTATTCATGTGCATGTATGGCTTTTAAGTTTTATGTGTGCTTGTTTTTTTTTTTTAATCGTCGAATTAATAAACTAAACTAAATGTAGTAACCAAAAAAGTGTTAAACAAATCAAAATATATTTTATGAGATTCTTCAAAGTAGAGACCCTTTACCTTGATGACAGCTTTGCACACGCTTGGCATTCTCTCAACCAGCTTCTTGACGTAGTCATCTGGAATGCATTTCAATTAACAGGTGTGCCTTGTTAAAAGTTAATTTGTGGAATTTCTTTCCTTCTTAATGCGTTTGAGCCAATCAGTTGTGTTGTGACAAGGTAGGGTTGGTATATAGAAGATAGCCCTATTTGGTAAAAGACCAAGTCTGTATTATGGCAAGGCCATCTCAAATAAACAAAGAGAAACGACAGTCCATCATTACTTTAAGACATGAAGGTCAGTCAATCTGGAAAATGTAAAGAACTTTGAAAGTTTCTTCAAGTGCAGTCGCAAAAACCACCAAGCGCTATGATGAAACTGGCTCTCATGAGGACCACCACAGGAAAGGAAGATCCAGAGTTACCTCTGCTGCAGAGGATAAGTTCATTAGAGTTAACTGCACCTCAGATTGCAGCCCAAATAAATGATTCACATAGTTCAAGTAACAGACATCTCAGCATCAACTGTTCAGAGGAGACTGCGTGAATCAGGCCTTCATGGTCGAATTGCTGCAAAGAAATCACTACTAAAGGACACCAATAAAAAGAGACTTGCTTGGGCCATGAAACACGAGCAATGGACATTAGACCGGTGGAAATCTGTCCTTTGCTCTGATGAGTCCAAATGTTAGATTTTTGGTTCCAACCGCCGTGTCTTTATGAGACGCAGAGTAGGTGAATGGATGATCTCTGCATGTTTGGTTCCCACTGTGAAGCATGGAGGAGGTGGTGTGATATTGCTTTGCTGGTGGCACTGTCAGTGATTTATTTAAGGCAAACTTAACCAGCATGGCTAGCACAGTATTCTGCAGCGATACGCCATCCCATCTGGTTTGCGCTTAGTGGGACTATCATTTGTTTTTCAGCAGGACAATGACCCAAACATACCTCCAGTCTGTGTAAGGGCTATTTGACCAAGAAGGAGAGTGATGGTGCCGCATCAGATGACCCGGCCTCCCCAATCACCTGACCTCAACCCAATTGAGATGGTTTGGAATGAGTTGGACCGCAGAGTGAAGGAAAAGCAGCCAAAAAGTGCTCAGCATATGTGGGAACTCCTTCAAGACTGTTGGAAAAGCATTCCTCATGAAGCTGGTTAGACAATGCTAAGAGTGTCCAAAGCTGTCATCAAGGCAAAGGGTGGCTATTTGAAGAATCTCAAATATAAAATACATTTTGATTTGTTTAACACTTTTTGGGTTACTACATGATTCCATATGTGTTATTTCATAGTTGTGAGTCTTCACTATTATTCTACAATGTAGAAAATAGTAAAATAAAGAAAAACCCTTGAATGAGTTGGTGTCCAAACTCTTGACTGGTACTGTACATCCTAGCCCTAGCGAGAGAGGTAGACAGTGCATTTGTAAAGTATTCAGACCCCTTGACTTTTTCCACTTAGTTATGTTACAGTCTTATTCTAAAAATGATTAAATTGTTTTTTTCCCCTCCCTCAATCTACACACAATACCCCATAATGACAAAGCAAAAAACAGGTTATTAGATTTTTTTGCAAATGTATTAAAAATAAAAAAACGATTACATTTACAAAGGTATTCAGACCCTTTTACTCAGTAATTTATATTTTGGGAATTTCTCCCATTCTTCTCTGCAGATCCTCTCAAGCTCTGTCAGGTTGGATGGGGAGCGTCGCTGCACAGCTATTTTCAGGTCTCTCCAGAGATGTTTGATCGGGTTCAAGTCCTGGTTCTGGTTGGGCCACTCAAGGAAATTCAGAGATTTGTCCTGAAGCCACTCCTGCATTGTCTTGGCTGTGGGCTTAGGGTTGTTGTCCTGTTGGAAGGTGAACCTTGGCCCCAGTTTGAGGTCCTGGGTGCTCTGGAGCAGGTTTTTGCTCTGTTCATCTTTCCCTCGATCCTGACTAGTCTCCCAGTCCATGCCTCTGAAAAACATCCCCACAGCATGTTGCTGCCATCACCATGCTTCACCTTAGGGATGGTGCTAGGTTTCCTCCAGATGTGAAGCTTGCATTCAGACTTGGTTTCATCAGACCAGAGAATCTTGTTTCTGATGGTCAGAGTCATTTAGGTGCCTTTTGGAAAACTCCAAGTGGGCTGTCATGTGCCTTTTACTGAGGTGTGGCTTCCGGCTGGCCACCATTAAGGCCTGATTGGTGGAGTGCTGCAGAGATGGTTGTTCTTCTGGAAGGTTCTCTTTCTCCACAGAGGAACTCTGAAGCTCTGTCGTTGTGACTATCAGGTTCTTGGTCACCTCCTTGACCAAGGCCCTTCTCCCCTGCTTGCTCAGTTTGGCTGGGCAGCCAGCTCTAGGAAGAGTCTAGGTGGTTCCAAACTTCTTCTATTTAAGAATGATGGAGGCCACTGTGTTCTTGGGGACCTTCAATGCTGCAGACATTTTTTGGTACCCTTCCCCAGATCTGTGCCTCGACACAATCCTATCTGAGGCCTACAGACAATTATTTTGACCTCATGGCTTGGTTTTTACTCTGATATGCACTGTCAACTGTGGGATCTTGTATAGACAGGTGTGTGCCTTTCCAAATCATGTCCAATCAATTGAATTTACCACTGGTGGACTCCAATCAAGTTGTAGAAACATCTCAAGGATGATCAATGGAAACAGAATGCACCTGAGCTCAATTTCGAATCTCATAGCAAAAGGTCTGAATACTTATTTATTTCAAATAAAATTGCAACAAAAAAATTACCCATTTTCGCTTCGTCATTATGAGATAGTGTGTATAGATTGATGGCAAATAAAATTCATTTAATCCATTTTAGAATAAGGCTGTCTGACTACTTTCCGAATGCACTGTATATCCTAGACCTAGAGAGACAGGTAGATAGAGATATCCTAGACCTAGAGAGACGGGCAGATAGAGATATCCTAGACTTAGAGAGACGGGTAGATAGAGATATCCTAGACTTAAAGAGACAGGTAGATAGAGATATCCTAGACTTAGAGAGACGGGCAGATAGAGATATCCTAGACCTAGAGAGACGGGTAGATAGAGATATCCTAGACTTAGAGAGACGGGCAGATAGAGATATCCTAGACCTAGAGAGACGGGCAGATAGAGATATCCTAGACTTAGAGAGACGGGCAGATAGAGATATCCTAGACTTAGAGAGACGGGCAGATAGAGATATCCTAGACTTAGAGAGACGGGCAGATAGAGATATCCTAGACTTAGAGAGACGGGTAGATAGAGATATCCTAGACCTAGAGAGACGGGTAGATAGAGATATCCTAGACCTAGAGAGACGGGTAGATAGAGATATCCTAGACCTAGAGAGACGGGTAGATAGAGATACCCTAGACCTAGAGAGACGGGTAGATAGAGATATCCTAGACCTAGAGAGACGGGTAGATAGAGATATCCTAGACTTAGAGAGACGGGCAGATAGAGATATCCTAGACTTAGAGAGACGGGTAGATAGAGATATCCTAGACTTAGAGAGACGGGTAGATAGACAACAAACAACAACACGAAGAATTATCTATCCAAAATGGAGATGTATGGGTAAACCACTTCTCCAATCTTTTTGGCTCTATAACAAAGAATAAAGAGCAAAAACATATACATGATCAAATACAAATCCTAGAATCAACTATTAAAGACTACCAGAACCCACTGGATTCTCCAATTACCTTGAACGAGTTACAGGACAAAATAAAAACCCTCCAACCCAAAAAGGCCTGTGGTGTTGATGGTATCCTTAATGAAATGATCAAATATACAGACAACAAATTCCAATTGGCTATACTAAAACTCTTTAACATCGTCCTTAGCTCTGGCATCTTCCCCAATATTTGGAACCAAGGACTGATCACCCCAATCCACAAAAGTGGAGACAAATTTGACCCCAATAACTACCGTGGAATATGCGTCAACAGTAACCTTGGGAAAATACTCTGCATTATCATTAACAGCAGACTCGTACATTTCCTCAATGAAAACAATGTACTGAGCAAATGTCAAATTGGCTTTTTACCAAATTACCGTACAACAGACCATGTATTCACCCTACACACCCTAATTGACAACCAAACAAACCAAAACAAAGGCAAAGTCTTCTCATGCTTTGTTGATTTCAAAAAAGCCTTCGACTCAATTTGGCATGAGGGTCTGCTATACAAATTGATGGAAAGTGGTGTTGGGGGTAAAACATACGACATTATAAAATCCATGTACACAAACAACAAGTGTGCGGTTAAAATTGGCAAAAAACACACACATTTCTTCACACAGGGTCGTGGGGTGAGACAGGGATGCAGCTTAAGCCCCACCCTCTTCAACATATATATCAACGAATTGGCGCGGGCACTAGAACAGTCTGCAGCACCCGGCCTCACCCTACTAGACTCTGAAGTCAAATGTCTACTGTTTGCTGATGATCTGGTGCTTCTGTCACCAACCAAGGAGGGCCTACAGCAGCACCTAGATCTTCTGCACAGATTCTGTCAGACCTGGGCCCTGACAGTAAATCTCAGTAAGACCAAAATAATGGTGTTCCAAAAAAGGTCCAGTCGCCAGGACCACAAATTCCATCTAGACACTGTTGCCCTAGAGCACACAAAAAACTATACATACCTCGGCCTAAACATCAGCGCCACAGGTAACTTCCACAAAGCTGTGAACGATCTGAGAGACAAGGCAAGAAGGGCATTCTATGCCATCAAAAGGAACATAAATTTCAACATACCAATTAGGATCTGGCTAAAAATACTTGAATCAGTCATAGAGCCCATTGCCCTTTATGGTTGTGAGGTCTGGGGTCCGCTCACCAACCAAGATTTCACAAAATGGGACAAACACCAAATTGAGACTCTGCATGCAGAATTCTGCAAAAATATCCTCCGTGTACAACGTAGAACACCAAATAATGCATGCAGAGCAGAATTAGGCCGATACCCACTAATTATCAAAATCCAGAAAAGAGCCGTTAAATTCTACAACCACCTAAAAGGAAGCGATTCCCAAACCTTCCATAACAAAGCCATCACCTACAGAGAGATGAACCTGGAGAAGAGTCCCCTAAGCAAGCTGGTCCTAGGGCTCTGTTCACAAACACAAACACACCCCACAGAGCCCCAGGACAACAGCACAATTAGACCCAACCAAATCATGAGAAAACAAAAAGATAATTACTTGACACATTGGAAAGAATTAACAAAAAAACAGAGCAAACTAGAATGCTATTTGGCCCTAAACAGAGAGTACACAGTGGCAGAATACCTGACCACTGTGACTGACCCAAACTTAAAGGAAAGCTTTGACTATGTACAGACTCAGTGAGCATAGCCTTGCTATTGAGAAAGGCCGCCGTAGGCAGACATGGCTCTCAAGAGAAGACAGGCTATGTGCTCACTGCCCACAAAATGAGGTGGAAACTGAGCTGCACTTCCTAACCTCCTGCCCAATGTATGACCATATTAGAGAGACATATTTCCCACAGATTACACAGATCCACAAAGAATTTGAAAACAAATCCAATTTTGATAAACTCCCATATCTACTGGGAGAAATTCCACAGTGTGCCATCACAGCAGCAAGATTTGTGACCTGTTGCCACAAGAAAAGGGCAACCAGTGAAGAACAAACACCATTGTAAATACAACCCATATTTATGCTTATTTATTTTAACTTGTGTGCTTTAACCATTTGTACATTGTTACAACACTGTATATATATATAATATAACATTTGTAATGTCTTTATTGTTTTGAAACTTCTGTATGTGTAATGTTTACTGTTAATTTGTATTGTTTGTTTCACTTTTGTGTATTGCTACCTCACTTGCTTTGGCAATGTTAACACATGTTTCCCATGCCAATAAAGCCCCTTGAATTGAATTGAATTGATATCCTAGACCTAGAGAGACGGGTAGATAGAGATATCCTAGACCTAGAGAGACGGGTAGATAGAGATATCCTAGACCTAGAGAGACAGGTAGACAGATCATGTACAGGTAGATATCCACAATATTTCAGTATCATCTGGTTGCCAACCAAACATCAACACAAAAATAACATTATAACAAAGTAGCAGACAAACAGACACACAAACATTTCTCCTTGTGCTGGGGGCGGGGGCACGACTCTAGGGGTAGGAAGTGTGTAGGAGCATGCAGAGTGGTGTAAGTGTCTGAATTGCACGTGTGTGTTATTATATACAGTTGAAGTCGGAAGTTTACATACACCTTAGCCAAATACATTTAAACTCAGTTTTTCCACAAATCCTGATATTTAATCCTTCTAAAAATTCCCTGTCTTAGGTCAGTTAGGATCACCACTTTATTTTAATAATGTGAAATGTCAGAATAGTAGTAAAGAATTATTTCTTTCAGCTTTTATTTCTTTCATCACATTCCCTGTGGGTCAGAAGTTTACATACACTTAATTAGTATTTGGTAGCATTGCCTTTAAATTGTTTAACTTGGGTCAAACATTTCGGGTAGCCTTCCACAAGCTTCCCACAATAAGTTGGGTGAATTTTGGCCCATTCCTCCTGACAGAGCTGGTGTAACTGAGTCAGGTTTGTAGGCCTCCTTGCTCGCTCACGCTTTTTCAGTTCAGCCCACAAATGTTCTATAGGTTTAAAGTCAGGGCTTTGTGATGGCCACTCCAATACCTTGAATTTGTTGTCCTTATGCCATTTTGTCACAACTTTGGAAGTTTGCTTGGGGTTATTGTCCATTTGGAAGACCCATTTGCGACCAAGCTTTAACTTCCTGACTGATGTCTTGAGATGTTGCTTCAATATATCCACATAATTTTCCTCCCTCATGATGCCATCTATTTTGTGAAGTGCACCAGTCCCTCCTGCAGCAAAGCACCCCCACAACATGATGCTGCCACCCCTGTGCTTCACGGTTGGGATGGTGTTCTTCGGCTTGCAAGCCTCCCCCTTTTTCCTCCAAACATAACGATGGTCATTATGGCCAAAAAGTTATATTTTAGTTTCATCAGACCAGAGGACATTTCTCCAAAAAGTACGATCTTTGTCCCCATGTTCAGTTGCAAACCGTAGTCTGGCTTTTTAATGGTGGTTTTGGAGCAGTGGCTTCTTCCTTGCTGAGCGGCCTTTCAGGTTATGTCGATATAGGACTCATTTTACTGTGGATATAGATACTTTTGTACCTGTTTCCTCCAGCATCTTCACAAGGTCCTTTGCTGTTGTTCTGGGATTGATTTGCCATTTTTGCACCAAAGTACATTCATCTCTAGGAGACAGAACGCGTCTCCTTCCTGAGTGGTATGATGGCTGCGCGGTCCCATGGTGTTTATACTTGCGTACTATTGTTTGTACAGATGAACGTGGTCCCTTCAGGCATTTGGAAATTGCTCCCAAGGATGAACCAGACTTGTGGAGGTCTACAGTTCTTTTTCTGAGGTCTTGGCTGATTTCTTTTGATTTTCCCATGATGTCAAGCAAAGAGGCACTGAGTTTGAAGGTAGGCCTTGAAATACATCCACAGGTACACCTCCAATTGACTCAAATGATGTCAACTAGCCTATCAGAAGCTTCTAAAGCTATGACATCATTTCTGGAATTTTCCAAGCTGTTTAAAAGGCACAGTCAACTTAGTGTATGTAAACTTCTGACCCACTGGAATTGTGATACAGTGAATTATACGTGAAATAATCGGTCTGTAAACAATTGCTGGAAAAATGGGGGAAAAAATGGGAGGAGCAGGGGTCGGAGGAGCAGGGCTCGGAGTCGGGTGGGAGGAGCAGGGGTCAGAGTCGGGTGGGAGGAGCAGGGGTCAGAGTCGGGTGGGAGGAGCAGGGGTCGGAGGAGCAGGGGTCGGAGTCGGGTGGGAGGAGCAGGGGTCGGAGGAGCAGGGGTCGGAGGAGCAGGGGTCGGAGTCGGGTGGGAGGAGCAGGGGTCGGAGGAGCAGGGGTCGGAGTCGGGTGGGAGGAGCAGGGGTCAGAGTCGGGTGGGAGGAGCAGGGGTGGGAGGAGCAGGGGTCAGAGTCGGGTGGGAGGAGCAGGGGTCGGAGTCGGGTGGGAGGAGCAAGGGTCGGAGTCGGGTGGGAGGAGCAGGGGTCAGATTCGGGTTGGAGGAGCAAGGGTCGAGGACGCAAGAATCAAGGTTTTATTGTTCTTAGTTTTTATGACCGTTCTATGTATTGCTGGTATCGTCTCCTTCGCTCCTTCTGTGCGGTCTGCACTGTGCTCCTTCTGTGCACTGTGCTCCTTCTGTGCACTGTGCTCCTTCTGTGCACTGTGCTCCTTCTGTGCACTGTGCTCCTTCTGTGCACTGTGCTCCTTCCCACTCACACACCAAGCCCCTCCCCCTGCCACTCACAATGAAAGATAACTTCTTCCTCTCTGAGAACAAGCAGTTTAAACTCACTATTTGCATTTGAGGTTTGGTCCAACGGAAATCGGTCATATGGACACCAAAACGCTTAGAGACATTATTTTACTGTAATAGACGAGAACTTAAACTTTCTTACAATACCCTTTTAAAGTCTCATCTCTCAAAATGTTGAACAGAGCAGACCCTGCTAAATTGAGTGTCAATGAACATGATTGTGGAAAGTTAATGCTCAGTTTGTCACGCACGGCATTGCGGTACCGCTAGCAGCATTATAGCCACAGACTGTCATGGGCTAGCTGTGTAGTCTGTGTTTTATAAATGTGCAATGAACACAAAAAGACAAATTTATATCAGGAATTGGCAACTTGTTCTGAGAAATAAGCATCTTCTTATCCAGGTAGGCTACTTGATTTCAATATGTTGTGAACAGGCGGTTGTTCAGAAAGAAGGAGATGGACAGGTGTCACGCCCAGACCTTAGTTTTCTATATTTTCTGTATTATTTTGATCAGGTCAGGGTGTGACGAGGGTGGGTATAGGTGTGTTTGTCTTGTCTAGGGTTTTTTGTTTATCTATGGGGATTTTGTATGTCTAGGGAATGTAGGTTTATGGTGGCCTGAATTGGTTCCCAATCAGAGGCAGCTGTTTATCGTTGTCTCTGATTGGGGATCCTATTTAGGTTGCAATTTTCCATTTAGGTTTTGTGGGTAGTTGTCTATATGTTGTTGCCTGTCAGCACTCTGTTATTTATAGCTTCACGTTCATTTTGTTGTTTTTGTTAGTTTGTTTAGTGGTTTATTCGTTTATAAAAAAATATATATATTCACATCACGCTGCGCCTTGGTCTCCTCACTACGACGTTCGTGACAGAACTACCCACCAAAAAAGGACCAAGCAGCATGCTAAAGAGGAGTGGACATCTTGGACCCGGGAGAAGGAGGAGTGGAGGACATCCTGGACCTGGGAGGAGGTAATGGCAGAGGACAAGACCCTGCCATGGAAGCAGGCGGAGATAGCACAGGAGGAACATCGACGATATGAGGGTACACGGCTGGCACGAAAGCCCGAGAGGCAGCCCCAAGATTTTTTTTTGGGGGGGGGGGGGGGGCGCACGAGGAGATTGCATGAGTCAGGTCGGAGACCTGAGCCAACTCCCCGTGCTTACCGTGGCGGGCGTCGTACTGGTCAGGCACCGTGTTATGCGGTGGAGCGCACGGTGTCTCCAGTACGCGTTCTTAGCCCGGTGCGCTACATCCCAGCTCCCCGCATCTGCCGGGCTAGGGTTAGCATCCAGCCAGGAAGGATTGTGCCAGCCCTGCTCTCCAGACCTCCAGTACGTCTCTACGGCCCAGGATATCCTGCGCCGGCTCTGCGCACTGTGTCTCCAGTGCGTCTGCACAGCCCAGTGCGTCCTGTGCCTGCGCCCCGCACGTGCAGGGCCAAAGTCACCATCCAGCCAGGACGGGTTGTGCAGGCTCTTAGCTCGAGACCTCCAGTGCGCCTCCACGGCCCAGTGTATCCGGTGGCTCGACCAAGGACAAGGCCTCCTGCATGTCTCCCCAGCCTGGTGGGTCCTGTGCCTGCTCCCAGAGCCAGGCCTCCTGTGTGTCTCTCCACTCCAGTGATGATCCATGGCAAGAAGCCTCCAGCGGTGATCCATGGCACGAAGCCTCCAGCGATGATCCATGGCACGAAGCCTCCAGCGATGATCCATGGCACGAAGCCTCCAGCGATGATCCATGGCACGAAGCCTCCAGCGATGATCCATGGCACGAAGCCTCCAGCGATGATCCATGGCAAGAAGCCTCCAGCGATGATCCATGGCAAGAAGCCTCTAGCGACGGCCTCCAGCCCGGAGCCTCCAGCGACGGCCTCCAGCGTCGCCCTCCTGTCGGGAGCCGCCAGAGTCGCCCTCCTGTCCGGAGCCGCCAGAGTCGCCCTCCTGTCCGGAGCCGCCAGAGTCGCCCTCCTGTCGGGAGCCGCCAGAGTCGCCCTCCTGTCGGGAGCCGCCAGAGTCGCCCTCCTGTCGGGAGCCGCCAGAGTCGCCCTCCTGTCGGGAGCCGCCAGAGTCGCCCTCCTGTCGGGAGCCGCCAGAGTCGCCCTCCTGTCGGGAGCCGCCAGAGTCGCCCTCCTGTCGGGAGCCGCCAGAGTCGCCCTCCTGTCGGGAGCCGCCAGAGTCGCCCTCCTGTCCGGAGCCGCCAGAGTCGCCCTCCTGTCGGGAGCCGCCAGAGTCGCCCTCCTGTCCGGAGCCGCCAGAGTCGCCCTCCTGTCCGGAGCCGCCAGAGTCGCCCTCCTGTCCGGAGCCGCCAGAGTCGCCCTCCTGTCCGGAGCCGCCAGAGTCGCCCTCCTGTCCGGAGCCGCCAGAGTCGCCCTCCTGTCCGGAGCCGCCAGAGTCGCCCTCCTGTCCGGAGCCGCCAGAGTCGCCCTCCTGTCCGGGGCCCGCTACGAGGGTCCCCAGTCCGGGGTCGGCGGCGAGGGTCCCCGCTCTAGAGGCGCCACCTAAGTGGGCCAAGCCAGAGGTGGAGCGGGGTCTACTCTACGTCCCTCACCAGAGCCGCCACAGCGGAGAAATGCCCACCCATACCCTCCCCTATAGGTTCAGGTTTTGCGGCCGGAGTCCGCACCTTTGGGGGGGGGGGGGGGGGGGGGTACTGTCACGCCCTGACCTTAGTTTTCTATATTTTCTGTATTATTTTGATCAGGTCAGGGTGTGACGAGGGTGGGTATAGGTGTGTTTGTCTTGTCTAGGTTTTTTTGTTTATCTATGGGGATTTTGTATGTCTAGGGAATGTAGGTTTATGGTGGCCTGAATTGGTTCCCAATCAGAGGCAGCTGTTTATCGTTGTCTCTGATTGGGGATCCTATTTAGGTTGCCATTTTCCATTTAGGTTTTGTGGGTAGTTGTCTATGTGTTGTTGCCTGTCAGCACTCTGTTATTTATAGCTTCACGTTCGTTTTGTTGTTTTTGTTAGTTTGTTTAGTGGTTCATTCGTTTATTAAAAAATTATGTATTCACATCACGCTGCGCATTGGTCTCCTCACTACGACGTTCGTGACAACAGGAGGGTGTATATATAATAGTTAAACTGTTCTACCTTGTTAGCATATAAAAGATTAGCTGGCTACTCACTATCACGTGGGTTTGCGCTTGAGAGATTGTTTATGAGACCTGTGTTACATTTTCTAAAAGGCCTGCTACAAAATGTTAATTATTAGTGGTTGTGCATGATTGTTGTGCATGAATTTGCATTTTCATAGACAGAAAAAAGCAGGGTGAACTATTTTGATAAAATAATTTGTGGGTCTTATGGTTTAGTCCAGGTCTAATGGTTTAGTCCAGGTCTTATGGTTTAGTCCAGGTCTTATGGTTTAGTCCAGGTCTTATGGTTTAGTCCAGGTCTTATGGTTTAGTCCAGGTCTTATGGTTTAGTCCAGGTCTTATGGTTTAGTCCAGGTCTTATGGTTTAGTCCAGGTCTTATGGTTTAGTCCAGGTCTTATGGTTTAGTCCAGGTCTTATGGTTTAGTCCAGGTCTTATGGTTTAGTCCAGGTCTTATGGTTTAGTCCAGGTCTTATGGTTTAGTCCAGGTCTTATGGTTTAGTCCAGGTCTAATGGTTTAGTCCAGGTCTAATGGTTTAGTCCAGGTCTAATGGTTTAGTCCAGGTCTAATGGTTTAGTCCAGGTCTAATGGTTTAGTCCAGGTCTAATGGTTTAGTCCAGGTCTTATGGTTTAGTCCAGGTCTTATGGTTTAGTCCAGGTCTTATGGTTTAGTCCAGGTCTTATGGTTTAGTCCAGGTCTTATGGTTTAGTCCAGGTCTTATGGTTTAGTCCAGGTCTTATGGTTTAGTCCAGGTCTTATGGTTTAGTCCAGGTCTTATGGTTTAGTCCAGGTCTTATGGTTTAGTCCAGGTCTTATGGTTTAGTCCAGGTCTAATTTTACATGCAGTGTTTTGACCTTTTTAAATTGTGCATAAAAGCTTATTTAGAGAATTGTATTTATTCATTTTTTTATCGAGAAGTTTGGGGGGGGGTTGTGAGGAGTAGTGAGGGATAGTGAGGGGTTGTGAGGGGTTGTGAGGGATGGTGAGGGATAGTGAGGGGTAGTGAGGGGTAGTGTGTGTGAGAATGTGAGCGGTGGAGAAGAGGAGTTATGTGAACCAGTGAGAGGCATAGAAGTGTGCGTGAGGGGGGCAGTGAGAGTGTGTGAGAGACCTACCAACAGACGTGGGCATCTCTCCCCACTGCAGCACCACGTCTTTAGTGATGCGGCCGTAGGTGTTGACGTAGACGCCCTCGTCTTCGTAACACAGCAGCATCTCCATCCCGTCGGTCCGCGGCAGCACCACGATGGCATGGGGCGTCACCTGACTCTGAATCTGCCGGGGGCGATAGATACCACACAGTGGAGGGGTGGGGTGGCATCAGCCTGGCGGGCACAGAGCACGACCCCCGCAACTCCTCTACCTCTTTCTTTCCCATATTTCTCTAAATCTCTTTCTCTTATTTCCCTCCCTCCCTGTCTCGTGGCCAGCTCCCCACCCCCCTGTGCGAGGAGAAACTGCTGCAACAATGGAATCTCCCACTCCAACATCCACACAATCACCATGGTAACACAGAATGTAAACAAAATAGCATTGTCATGGTTTGAACAACATAAATGGTAAACGTCATGGTATTTGAGCCCTGAAACCAGAACTGCCACACAGTAGGTACGGTTACCATTTAAGAGGTCGTAGTTCAAAGGGGAACTAACGGCTCACCACCAGAGTGGAGAAATCAGATGTTACCTGGTTCAGGTTTCCTTCTCTGAGCGCACACACACTCACACTCACACTCTTACGTGGGAGGGAATGTAGATGTCATAAGGGTTGCCAGAGTCGACATCAATGACATGGAACCCGACGCTGGAGCCATAGATAACCTTTAACCTCTGACCCTCCTCCACCGTCAGGTCAACCAGCTGGGGGTGGTGCTGCAGGTCAGTGAACGACTGACGGACAGACAGAACGAGAGACAGCAGGGAATAGAGAAAGAGATACTGTGATCACTGATGTGTGGAGAGCATTTTGCTTGAAAATGGCTGCTGGGCATCACCCAGGTGATAGTGGAGGAAATGAGATCATACTGGTGTGTGTGTGTGTGTGTGTTACCTTGAAAGCCATGAACTTGTGGTAGGGTTTGGGTGCCCAGGCAAAGATCTCCACTGAGTTCTTCAGAGCGATGACCAGAAACTTGATCCTCTCATACTTCACTGGAAATAGCACACACACAGGAGAGTCAATCACTCACTGAGACTTGTGTTAGTAACCCATGATAATGCTTAGGCTTTAGCTCAATGGTCTAATGCAACACACAGGTTTAAACTTCACCCAGCCTCCACCACCTCCCGGACGCGCACACGCGCACGCACACACACACGTACCAACTTTGTAGTGTACACAGCCCTCCAGCTCTCCCACAGTGACCCAGCCCTGCTTCTTCTCCACCTCTGGGTCATTGTGTAATATCCTGTTCCTCAGCCAGGACAGGTAGTACACACGCAACTTATTCTTCTTCCCTGGAGGAGAGCGAGAGAGGCCAGGGGAGAGAGAGGGGAGGGGAGAGAGAGGGGAGGGGGGGAGGGGAGGAGAGAGGGGAGAGGGAGGAGAGAGGGGAGAGGGAGGAGAGAGAGAGAGGGAGGAGAGAGGGGAGAGGAGGAGGGAGGGGAGAAGAGAGGGGGGGAAGAGAATGGGTAAAGGAGAAGAGGGAGGAGGAGAGAGAGGGAGGAGAAGAGGGAGGAGGAGAGAGAGGGAGGAGAAGAGAGAGAGAGGAGAAGAGAGAGGGGAGGGGAGGGAGTAGAAGAGAGAGGGGAAAGAAGAAGAGGGAGGAGGAGAGAGAGGGAGTAGAAGAGAGGGGAGGGAGTAGAAGAGAGAGGGGAAAAGAGAAGAGGGAGGAGAGAGAGAGAGAGGGGAGGGAGTAGAAGAGAGAGGGGAAAGGAGAAGAGGGAGAAGAGAGGGGAGGGAGTAGAAGAGAGAGGGGAAAGGAGAAGAGGGAGGAGAGAGAGAGAGAGAGGGGAGGGAGTAGAAGAGAGGGGAAAGGAGAAGAGGGAGGAGAGAGAGAGGGGAGGGGAGGGAGTAGAAGAGAGGGGAAAGGAGAAGAGGGAGAAGAGAGGGGAGGGAGTAGAAGAGAGAGGGGAAAGGAGAAGAGGGAGGAGAGAGAGAGAGAGAGGGGAGGGAGTAGAAGAGAGAGGGGAAATGAGAAGAGGGAGGAGAGAGGGGAGGGAGTAGAAGAGAGAAGGGAAAGGAGAAGAGAGAGGGGAGGGAGTAGAAGAGAGAGGGGAAAGGAGAAGAGGGAGAAGAGAGGGGAGGGGAGGGAGTAGAAGAGAGAGGGAAAAGGAGAAGAGGGAGGAGAGAGAGAGAGGGGGGAGGGAGGAGAAGAGAGAGGGAAAGGAGAAGAGGGAGGAGAGAGAGAGGGGAGGGGAGGGAGTAGAAGAGAGAGGGGAAAGGAGAAGAGGGAGGAGAAAGGAGGGAGTAGAAGAGAGAGGGGAAAGGAGAAGAGGGAGGAGAGAGAGAGAGGGGGGGAGGGAGTAGAAGAGAGAGGGGAAAGGAGAAGAGGGAGGAGAGAGAGAGGGGAGGGAGTAGAAGAGAGGGGAAAGGAGAAGAGGGAGGAGAGAGAGAGGGGAGGGGAGGGAGTAGAAGAGAGAGGGGAAAGGAGAAGAGGGAGGAGAGAGGAGGGAGTAGAAGAGAGAGGGGAAAGGAGAAGAGGGAGGAGAGAGAGAGAGAGAGAGGAGGGAGTAGAAGAGAGAGGGGAAAGGAGAAGAGGGAGGAGAGAGGAGGGAGTAGAAGAGAGAGGGGAAAGGAGAAGAGGGAGGAGAGAGAGAGAGAGAGAGGGGAGGGAGTAGAAGAGAGGGGAAAGGAGAAGAGGGAGGAGAGAGAGAAAGAGAGGGGAGGGGAGGGAGTAGAAGAGAGGGGAAAGGAGAAGAGGGAGGAGAGAGAGAGAGAGAGAGAGAGAGAGAGAGGGGAGGGAGTAGAAGAGAGAGGGGAAAGGAGAAGAGGGAGGAGGTGAGAGAGAGAGGGGGGAAAGGAGAAGAGGGAGGAGAGAGGGAAAAGTCTTCAGCCTGTTAGCTCTTTGAGAGTGATCTTCCAATCTGAACAAAGCATTGCTACAGGCCTCGAGTTGTTCAGAAAACACAAGTCTGCCTTTTGAGACCGGACAGTCAAAACCACAACACTTGGCTCCAGAACCGTTTGTTAAGGTCTGATTGTGTTTATTTAAGTAGCAGTCAGTCCTACCTGATATGGTGACTAGGACATTGAGTCCCTCCAGAACGTCCATCTGTTGGAAGCGTCGGCGGTTAATCAGGTTATAGACCTTCCCCTGACCACTACGGTCCAGCAACATCAGACCGTTCTCTGTCCCCACCAGCAGGTTCACACCTAGACACACACAAATAATAAACCACACACAATAGCACAATGTGTGTGTCTATGTGCTGAGTAGTTGAAGTGCCTTACCCCAGAGAGCAGCACACAGTATCTCAGAGTTGAAGCGTTTCTTGTATTTGCGTATCTCAGGCGTGTCGCTGTGAGGTCGTATGTTGGTCGGGTTCACGTTGACCACGCTGATCTTTCTGGCCTCGTTCAGTCTAGCCTGCTCCTGAAGCAGCAGCTCATTCGCAAAGTGGGCTGCAACCACAGGGTAACATTACACTAACGTTCACATAACCTTTCAAACTTACAACCACAGGACAACCTTAAAACATAAAGAAACATTTGCACAACCTACTGATTCCTAAGCAATTCACTGGCAAGAGGAGCTTGAGCAAAGATGAAAGAAGCCATTGGTGATCGCTACTTCTATAAAGGAACATTTGACTTACTATGACTGTGATATGTGGTTGTCTCACCTAGCTATCTTAAAGCCAGAGTTCGTCATTTAAACAATAACACAGTGGCACTCAGCCTCTGTTTGGGTAAAAAGCTGAGTGATGGGCCAGGAGAAATGTAACCACTCTCAAATTCATAGACAGAGCTATGGATGCAAAGACTGACCATCCGTGATAACAAAATGACAGTTCTACCCATGTTTGAGGCTATACAGTGTTTGATTACATTTACATTGTTTAGTAACATTGGAGTAAAACAAGCTTACAGCAGAAGTATTCAGACCCCTTCACTTTTTCCACATTGTTACGTCACAGCCTTATTCTAAAATGAATTAAATTAAATTAAACAAAACATCCTCCTCAATCTACACACAATACCCTATAAGGACAAAGCGAAAACTGATTTTTTTTTTTTTAAATGTTTGCACATTTATTAAAAATTAAAATCAGACCCTTTGCTGTGAGACTCGAAATTAACCTCAGGTGCGTCCTGTTTCCATTGATCATCTTTGATGTTTCTACAACTTGAGTGGAGTCCACCTGTGGTAAATTCAGTTGATTGGACATGATTTGGAAAGGCACACACCTGTCTATATAAGGTCCCACAGTTGACAGTGCATGTCAGAGCAAAAACCAAGCCATGAGGTCGAAGGAATTGTCCGTAGAACTCTGAGACAGGATTGTGTCAAGGCACAGATCTGTAGAAGGGTACCAAAAAATGTCTGCAGCATTGAAGGTCCCCAAGAACAGTGGCCTCAATCATTCTTAAATGGAGGAAGTTTCGAATCACCAAGACTCTTCCTAGAGCTGTCCGCCCAGCCAAACTGAGCAATCGGGGGAGAAGGGCCTTGGTCAGGGAGGTGACCAAGAACCCGATGGTCACTCTGACAGAGCTCCAGAGGTCCTCTGTGGAAATGAGAGAACCTTCCAGAAGGACAACCATCTCTGCAGCTGGTAGAGTGGCCAGACGGAAGCCACTCCTCAGTAAAAGGCACATGACAGTTTGCCTAAATGCAACTAAAGGCTCTCAGACCATGAAAAACAAGATTCTCTGGTCTGATGAAAGCAAGATTTAACTCTTTGGCCTGAATACCAAACGTCATGTCTGGAGGAAACCTGGCACCATCCCTACGGTGAAGCATGGTGGTGACAGCATCATGCTGTGGGGATGTTTTTCAGCGGCAGGGACTGGGAGACTAGTCAGGATCGAGGGAAAGATGAACGGAGCAAAGTCCAGAGTTTCTTGATGAAAACCTGTTGCAGAGCGCTCAGGACCTCAATCTGGGGAAAAGGTTCACCTTCCAACTGCACAACAACCCTAAGCACACAACCAAGACATTGCAGGAGTGGCCAGAGCCCGGACCTGAACTCGATTGAACATCTCTGGAGAGACCTGAAAATAGCTGTGCAGCAACGCTCCCCATCCAACCTGACAGAGCTTGAGAGGATCTGCAGAGAAGAATGGGAGAAACTCCCCAAATACAGGTGTGCCAAGCTTTTAGCATTATACCCAAGAAGACTTGAGGCTGTAATCGCTACCAAAGGTGCTTCAACAAAGTACTGAGTAAAGGGTCTGAATACTTATGTAAATGTGATCGTTTTTAATTTGTAATAAATTTGCGAACATTTCTAAAAAACTGTTTTTGCTTTGTCATTATGGGGTATTGTGTGTAGATTGAGGGGAAAAAACTATTGAATCCATTTTAGAATAAGGTGTAACGTAATAAAAAGTGAAGGGGTCTGAATACTTTACGAATGCACTGTATATTTTGGGTTCTGATGAGGTACGACAGTTGAACTAAGCTCATGAGGCATTTATAATTATATTCTTCAAGAATCTATATTGTATCATTCATTTATACGTTTAAAAAAAATTGATGTAACAACCAAGGATTCTAGCTTTAAGATGAATGCACAAACTAACTGTTAGTCACTCTGGATAAGAGTGTCTGCTAAATTACTAAAATGTAAAGATAACGGACTCACCGGACGCAGAGTTTTCATCATCATCATCATCAGTGGGGGAGGTTCCGTAGACTCGTGGATCAACGAATGGCGTGAAGGAGGAGGACTTGGAGCCACTGCCACTGCCCATGCCGTACTGCCAATCAGAGAGAGGGTTGGGATCAGGGCCTCAGAGCATCAGGTCTCAGAGGTATCCCAGACCACGTGATCTGACCAGGAAAAACTACAGGCCCCAATTTCTGTCCTTTGAGGTAACAGGTAGCCAGGTGGGAGGGTTTTCAGCATAATCTAACAGGTAGCCAGGTGGGAGGGTTTTCAGCATAATCTAACAGGTAGCCAGGTGGGAGGGTTTTCAGCATAATCTAACACAGTGGTCACCAACCAGTTGATTGGTATCTTCATAGCATTCCTAGTCGATCACCAAGAATTTCTGTGGAAAAGCCAACGATAAAGGCTTGCACAATTTTTTTTGTATTCGTATTGCGCTGTTGGCGGTAGGTGCACTTGATTCAGTAGGTGCACTTGATTCAGTAGGTGCACTTGATTCAGTAGGTGCACTTGATTCAGTAGGTGCACTTGATTCAGTAGGTACACTTGATTCATTTAACCTTTCTATCAAATAAAATGTTATTGGACAAATACACATGGTTAGCAGATGTTAACAGCAATCACTAACTCAGAGAGGCTGCTGCCTACATAGAGATTCAAATCACTGGCCACTTTAATAAATGGATCACGAGTCACTTTAAACAATGCCACTTTTTTAAAATAACGTTCCCAAGGTACAAGGACTATTTCTCAGGTCCAGATCTTAGAATATGCATATAATTTACAGATTAGGATAGAAAACACTCCAAAGTTTCCAAAACTGTCAAAATATTGTCTGTGAGTATAACAAAACAGATTTTGCAGGCGAAAATCTGAGGAAATCTAACCCGGAAGTGATTTTTTAATTTAAAAAACATCTGTGTTTCATTTCCCGTCTTTCTTCCATTTCAAGGAGTATCAACCAGATTCCTTTTCCAATGGCTTCCTCAGGCTGTGACCGGGCTTTAGACATAGTTTCAGGCTTTTATTTTGAAAAATGAGCGAGATTCTTCAAAACTAGTCAGGTGTCCTTTGATTAGTTCCTGCGCGCGAGAGGGGTAGCTCTCCATTTTCTTTCTCTCTTTTATTGAATAGGTTACGGTCCGGTTGAAATATTATTGATTATGTATGTTAAAAACAACCTGAGGATTGATTATAAAAAACATTTGACATGTTTCTACGAACATTACGGATACTTTTTGGAATTTTCGCCGAACGGAACGAGGCTGTAGTTTTCTGAACAAAACGCGCAACCCAAATGGCGTTTTTTTGTTATAAAAGTAATATTTATCGAACAAAAAGAACATTTGTGTAACTGGGAGTCTCGTGAGTGCAAACATCCGAAGATTATCAAAGGTAAGCGATTCATTTTATTGCTTTTCTGACTTTCGTGACCATGCTAATTTGGGGCTAGCTGTTCTAGCATTGATTGATACACTCACAAAAGCTTGGATTGCTTTCGCTGTAAAGCATATTTTCAAAATCTGACACGATAGGTGGATTAACAACAAGCTAAGCTGTGTTTTGGTATATTTCACTTGTGATTGCATGATTATAAATATTTTTAGTAATATTTTGCGCCCTGCAATTCAGCGGTTGTGCATCTGTAAAAGTTTGTCAGGGTTTTAGGTGACAAGCCAAATTTCTTCAGCCTCCTGAGGTTGAAGAGGCGCTGTTGCTTCTTCTTCACCACACTGTCTGTGTGGGTGGACCATTTCAGTTTGTCTGTGATGTGTATGCCGAGGAACTTAAAACTTTGCACCTTCTCCACTGCTGTCCCTTCGATGTGGATAGGGGGTGCTCCCTCAGCTGTTTCCTGAAGTCCACAATCATCTCCTTGGTTTTGTTGACGTTGAGTGAGAGGTTATTTTCCTGACACCACTCCGAGTGGCCTCACCTCCTCCCTAGAGGCTGTCTCGTCATTGTTGGTAATCAAGCCCACTACTGTTGTGTCATATGCAAACTTGATGATTGAGTTGGTGTGAGTGGCCACGCAGTCATGGGTCAACAGGGAGTACAGGAGGGAGCTGAGCACGCACCCTTGTGGGGCCCAAGTGTTGAGGGTCAGAGTAGTGGAGATGTTGTTTCCTACCTTCACCACCTGGGGGCGGCGCCTCAGAAAGTCCAGGACCCAATTGCACAGGACGGGGATGAGACCCAGGGCCTCCAGCTTAATGATGAGCTTGGAGGGTACTATGGTGTTGAATGCTGAGCTGTAGTCAATGAACAGAATTCTTACATAGGTATTCCTCTTGTCCAGATGGGATAGGGCAGTGTGAAGTGTGATGGCGATTGTTGGGGCGGTATGCAAACTGAAGTGGGTCTAGGGTGGCCGGTAAGATGGAGGTGATAACATCCTTGACTAGTCTCTCAAAGCACTTCATGATGACAGAAGTGAGTGCTACGGGGCGATAGTCATTCAGTTCAGTTATCTTTGCCTTCTTGGGTACAGGAACAATGGTGGCCATCTTGAAGCATGTGGGGACAGCAGACGGGGATAGGGAGCGATTGAATATGTGTGTAAACACACCAGCCAGCTGGTCTGCACATGCTCTGAGGACGTGGCTAGGGATAGCGTCTGGGCCAGCAGCCTTGCGAGAGTTAACACGTTTAAATGTCTTACTCACGTCGGCCACGGAGAAGGAGAGGGGGGGGGGGCACAGTTCTTGTTAGGGGGTGTGTCGGTGGCACTGTATTATCCTCAAAGCGGGCAAAGAAGGTGTTTAGTTTGTCTGGAAGCGAGACGGTGTCCGTGACGTGGCTGGTTTTCTTTTTGTAGTCTGTGATTTCCTGTAGACCCTGCCACATACGTCTCGTGTCTGAGCAGTTGAATTGGGACTGTACTTTGTCCCTATACTGACATTTCGCTTGTTTGATTGCCTTGCGGAGGGAATAACTACACTGTTTATATTCAGCCATATTCCCAGTCATCTTTCCATGGTTAAATGTGGTGGATCACGCTTTCAGTTTTGCATCCATCCACAGTTTCTGGTTAGGGTAGGTTAATAGTCACAGTGGGTACATCTCCAATGCACCTCCTTATAAACTCACTCACCGAGTCAGCGTATAGATCGATGTTATTCTCTGAGGCTGCCCGGAACATTTCCCAGTCCGCGTGATCAAAACAATCTTGAAGCATGGATTCCAATTGGTCGGACCGGCGTTGAATGATCCTAGTCACGGGTATATCCTGTTTGAGTTTCTGCCTATAAGACGGTAGGAGCAAGATGGAGTCGTGGTCGAATTTGCCGAAGGGAGGGCGAGGGAGGGCCTTGTATGCATCGCGGAAGTTAGAAAAAAAATGCACCTTTATAATAAAGCCTTACATGCATAATCACATTTGCCATCACTTTTGAGAACGGTGTTTTCCCGCTAAGTGATTGCATTTTGGAACCTTTGCGCTACTAGCCGTCTACCGTGTGCACATTGCTGTACTTAGAAAATACGTTCTGATCTGTTGCATCAGCCTCATTGCTATTAAACGTTTTTTAGATTCTAGTGGTTGTATTAATTTGGGATCTATCGCATCCCACAACTGTCCCAGACTATGTTTGGAAAATTTATTTCTCGCACAGCAGGACAAGTTGACCAATAGAACAGGTAAACTTTTGTACTATGGGGGATAGTAGTAGTCAATAGTAGATTGACATAGACTAGTGCTTTTGCTGTTCGTTAGGCCTACTCACCTTGTTGGAAATGAAAAGTAAATGTGGACAGTTCTTCCAACATCTTCAGTAAGCGTGATAAGCACCCGCGCATTTGTGTCCCCGACGTGTCTCTCTTCACTTGTAGCCTGTGAGAAGGCCCGATCACATGACGGGCATTGGCTAAACGGAATTGAGATATCTGAGAGAGCCATGTGAGTGAGAGGTGCTACGGAGCACGCAGCCGGGAGAAGGGAATTTGTATTATTATTTTCAGCCCAAGGGCACAATGGCCTCTGGCCGCTAAAGGCATGGATTTTTATAGGGAGCATTACGGGCTCATTACTGGGAAATTCAAGTTATTATCAAGTGCTTCTCAAATTGTGAATGAGAGACTGATGAAGTGTGTGCAGCCGTCACCAAAGAAAAAAGCTGAGCTCATGCCTTTCATGTGACTTTTTTCAAATCATCATTAGAGTCGCATCATGCAGCCTTAGAATGTATTAAAAAACATAAAGCCCAACATTTGCATATCACAACTAAAGTTGCATAAATAACTGGCATAGCCAGATCAGGGCCTAACATAAGGACAACTCAGCGTAATCTATTCTTCTGAAATAGACTACATTTTCTTCATATGATGTTTCTTTAGACCTGCCTAAAATAAATAATGGATATATTGTGATGGTGACTACCGTAATTGCTGGACTATTAAGCGCACCTGAATATAAGCCGTACCCACTGAATCTTTTAAAAATATGTATTTTGTACATAAATAAACCGCACATGTCTATAAGCCGCAAGTGCCTACCGGTACATTGAAACAAATAAACTTTACACAGCTTTTAAACGAAACACGGCTTGTAACAAAAATTAAAAAAATAGCAGTAAACAGTAGCCTACCAAGAAAGTCAAACTTCATTGCGGTGGCGATTGTTTTGGCTTTCAGTCGGATCTGCACAGTTGAAACACCTCGGCCGTCTGCTCTCTGTGTGTTGCCCCAGTCTTCAAGCTCATTTTCTAGTTCGGGCCATCTGCTTTTCTTCTCTGAAAGCGTTTGTTGTCTTTTTGCACAGTTCCTCACGCTGCTGTTTCCAACGTCTTATCATCAACTCATTAAGGCCAAGCTCCCGTGCAGCAGCTCTATTTCCTTTTCCAACAGCCAGATCGATCGCCTTCAACTTGAAAGCTGCATCATATGCATTTCTCCGTGTCTTTGCCATGATGAGGGTGACAAAATGACTACCGTAATCAAAGTGATGGGAAGTTTGAGCGCGCTCGATTTACGTCACATTATGTGACGAAGCTCAGTTTTTTGGCGGCGTGAATCTTGTGAAAAAAAAATAATAATAAATTAGCCGCGTCATTGTATAAACCGCGAGGTTCATAGCGTGGGAAAAAAGTAGCGGTTTATAGTCCAGCAATTACGGTATACTAAAATTATTTTTTAAACTTTTTTTCTCAAAAGGTATTCGTGGAAGCCAGGAGATGCTAAACATGTTTATGTTAATTAACGGTCAACTACAGTAAGACCGGCAGTTATTTGCTTGACATTCACCGGCTGACAAAATTTCATGACAGCCACAGCACTAATCTTGACTCAGAAAAGGTTGGTGATCACTGCTCTAACGGGTTGCCAGTGGAAAGTGTGTTGAGCAACATTAGACTTGGTTTGCCATGCGCACACAACATGCAGGAGAGAGAGGAGAGCATGTGACCATCAGCAGCAAAGGAAGAGAAAGGATGGGAGAAATGGATATGGACTGGATTAGAGTGGGTTTAGTCTCAAGAGCCAAACAGACTAGGTTTTCCAAGTCAAACTAGAGGGGAGGGTGAGTGTTTCTTCTTCTTCAGTTTTAGGACGCAGAGAGAACACAAGGGCACAGACGCAAGGGGCTCAGGTGTAGGGTTCTGTGTGCAGTGAGGTTGTGTGCAGGGGACTAGCATGTAGGGGGGTTGTGTGTAGATGACTAGCATGTAAGGGTGTAGGGTGCAGGGTCGCAAGCAGTTGGGGTGTAGGGGTCTAGTGAACCTACTTCGGAGTGGCTGCGCCCAGAGCCATTGCCAGGGGAGACCAGGGGGGAAGGGCTTTGCTGCACCAGATCGGGCAGATTGGCGTTGCCGAAGAAACCGTTGCTGTCAGCCAGAGCGGAGCTCCGCCTCCTGTCCCCATAGGTCTGGAACAGAGAGAGAGTGAGGGGCACTCTAGGCACTGATCTAAGGTCAGATTAATGTATTTCCTTGTGATGGGTAGGATTTGGGAAGGGTAAGCGGATTCTAGATTTGAGGTTGAGGTAAGGTTGAAATCTAATGGTTAAGGTTAGGTTTAGGGTTTAGGGGGTTCATCTGGATCTGTGGTTAAGGGGTACATTCTGCCCCTGATATGGAAGGTGGGTGAACCCAGAGGAGTGAAGAAGCAGAGTAACAACTGGTGACAATGCAGAGACAAACACGCACACACAGCACACCCACGAGCTGAGTGCATGCCTGGATGCTGGGTGTTGAGTTGTGTATAAAGCGGGCAGTGTGGAGCCCTGGGGTCAGGGATTGAAGGTGACTGACCTCTCTCATCATCAGGGAGCTGTCTTGGGAACTGTTGCCGTGGGAATCATCATGTCCTCCCATCACACCGTACGACTCACCGCCACTCTGCCCTGCAGCCGGCCTGACACACACAAGTTTAAAATACATAGCTAAAATGCTGACACACACTCACTTTGTAATACACACACTTTCTAACACACACTCACATGATGCGTGGGATGTCGCTGACAGACACAGAGCCGTCGTTACTTCTTCCCCCTCCCTCCTCTCCGTCCTCGTCGCTCTGTGACTCATCACTGGACGAGGAGTAGTCCGTCACCTTGACGGGCGGGCGGTTAGGTTCCTCCCCCTGACGCAGCTCCCTCAGCTCCTTGGCCAGAGCCGTCAGGTCCTGGAGGTCAAAGGTCAGGAGAGGGTATTATAAAAAGGTCAGTACTCACGCGGTGGATGCGGTAACAGTGGGCAATATTTTATTGGCACAATGTTTTACACATACATGTTTCAGCCGTTAACTAATTCCCCAGAGCGTGAGTGAGGAACAATGAGGCTTCAGTCAGGAAAGGTCAGGAAAGGTCACTAATAGAGGGGTTAGAGGTAAGGGGTTAGAGGTCAGGGGTTAGAGGTCATCACACAGCTCCAATGCTCCCCAGTCTGCCTCTTTCAAACGGCACAGGTAGAGCAGGACAGGTGAGCTAAAGGAGAAAGGGGCGTGCACGTGAAGAGGGGACTGTGTGTACATGAGCGTGTACGTGGAGGTCAATAGATATCTTACCAACTCCTCCTGGATGATCCAGAGAGGTGGAGAAAAAGAGGGTCAATAAGAGAGAAAGAGGGATAGAGATGAAACTATCACTATTGCAGGGAGAGACAAACCTTTTGTACTCATCAGAGAGATTGAGAGTGGGAGGGAGAAAGTGGGAAGGTGAGTGTGAACGAGTGAGTGAATACCTGGATGGGTGAATGAGTGAAAGAGCTAGGGAGTGAATGATTGAGAGAGATATGGAGAAATGTTGAGGAGAAATGCCACTAACCTCATCTACAGCTCTCTTATAACTCTAAACAGGATGGAGAGAAACGCAGAGGAAAGAGGAGGTAGAGAATAAAACAGGAATGTGGGAGGGAAAAAGAGAAGAGAAGATGAAAGAGATAAGACATGGATTGGTTAGTTCAGAGAAGAAAATTAGTTTTGTGTTTCTCTCTGTGTGTGTGTGTGTGTGTGTGTGTGTGTGTGTGTGTGTGTGTGTGTGTGTGTGTGTGTGTGTGTGTGTGTGTGTGTGTGTGTGTGTGTACACTCACTGCGGGCCTGCTAGGTCGTGTCAGTGTCACATCTCTGTTCTCTTCTTTGGTCTCCTGGGGCGGCGCCATAGACCCCTCCGCCCCTGTCAACCAATCACATCACTGCTCAGTAAATAGTCAACTAATCACATATCTGTCTGTATAGTCTTAAAAGCTGAAACCTTTATAGTAGCACACATGGAATCTGTGGGTTTCTCAAAATGCATACTACCGTGCTCCAAGCACGCAAATTGGAGCACAGGAGGGTTGGAGTATGAGTCCAAATCAAAGTATGGAAAACGGAACATGTAGGGCACTTCGAATGTGTACTCCGTTTGTACATATTTTTAAGCATGCATCAATGCAAGCTTCAATGGAAAGTATGCACAGAAATATGACGCAACCACGTAAAAAAAATGACGCAACATCTTGAAATAAATGGCAGCCATTATTTGAGCTGAAGCGAGAGAAAATCCACTCAGACTTCGGAATGAAATGTTGCCTATTGACATCTCATATGTTGCATGACTACAATATTTTATCTTAATAAATACATGCTGTGTTCATTTTGGCATGTTTACCTGCCTACAATACCCACTGTAGAGTGTGTAAATCGCAAACCTATAGTAAGTCAATACGGCTGAATGGTTAGCTACTATTGTTAGCTAGCCAGATAGCCATGAAGAAGGTTCAGTGAATGGGGACGTGCAGCGTGAGGTAATACAGTGGGGGGACGTGCAGCGTGAGGTAATACAGTGGGGGACGTGCAGCGTGAGGTAATACAGTGGGGGGAGGTGCAGCGTGAGATAATACAGTGGGGGGATGTGCAGCGTGAGGTAATACAGTGGGGGGAGGTGCAGCGTGAGGTAATACAGTGGGGGGAGGTGCAGCGCGAGGTAATACAGTGGGGGGACGTGCAGCGTGAGGTAATACAGTGGGGGACGTGCAGCGTGAGGTAATACAGTGGGGGGAGGTGCAGCGTGAGGTAATACAGTGGGGGGAGGTGCAGCGTGAGGTAATACAGTGGGGGGATGTGCAGTGTGAGGTAATACAGTGGGGGGAGGTGCAGCGTGAGGTAATACAGTGGGGGACGTGCAGCGTGAGGTAATACAGTGGGGGGACGTGCAGCGTGAGGTAATACAGTGGGGGGATGTGCAGCGTGAGGTAATACAGTGGGGGGATGTGCAGCGTGAGGTAATACAGTGGGGGGAGGTGCAGCGTGAGGTAATACAGTGGGGGGAGGTGCAGCGTGAGGTAATACAGTGGGGGGAGGTGCAGCGCGAGGTAATACAGTGGGGGGAGGTGCAGCGTGAGGTAATACAGTGGGGGGAGGTGCAGCGTGAGGTAATACAGTGGGGGACGTGCAGCGTGAGGTAATACAGTGGGGGGAGGTGCAGCGCGAGGTAATACAGTGGGGGGACATGCAGCGTGAGGTAATACAGTGGGGGGAGGTGCAGCGTAAGGTAATACAGTGGGGGGAGGTGCAGCGTGAGGTAATACAGTGGGGGGAGGTGCAGCGTGAGGTAATACAGTGGGGGGAGGTGCAGCGTGAGGTAATACAGTGGGGGGAGGTGCAGCGTGAGGTAATACAGTGGGGGGAGGTGCAGCGTGAGGTAATACAGTGGGGGGAGGTGCAGCGTGAGGTAATACAGTGGGGGGATGTGCAGTGTGAAGTAATACAGTGGGGGGATGTGCAGCGTGAGGTAATACAGTGGGGGGAGGTGCAGCGTGAGGAAATACAGTGGGGGGAGGTGCAGCGTGAGGTAATACAGTGGGGGGAGGTGCAGCGTGAGATAATACAGTGGGGGGATGTGCAGCGTGAGGTAATACAGTGGGGGGAGGTGCAGCGTGAGGTAATACAGTGGGGGGATGTGCAGCGTGAGGTAATACAGTGGGGGGAGGTGCAGCGTGAGGTAATACAGTGGGGGGAGGTGCAGCGTGAGGTAATACAGTGGGGGGATGTGCAGCGTGAGGTAATACAGTGGGGGGAGGTGCAGCGTGAGGAAATACAGTGGGGGGAGGTGCAGCGTGAGGAAATACAGTGGGGGGAGGTGCAGCGTGAGGAAATACAGTGGGGGGAGGTGCAGCATGAGGAAATACAGTGGGGGGAGATGCAGCGTGAGATAATACAGTGGGGGGAGGTGCAGCGTGAGGAAATACAGTGGGGGGAGGTGCAGCGTGAGGAAATACAGTGGGGGGAGTGTGAGTGCTTCTCAAATGGAATGTTTAATGTGTTCTCCAGAGTACTCAAGGGAACGTCCTTGGAGAATGCACTCGGAGCATGAGCGTGTGGAGCACGGTGGTATGCATATTGAGAAACCCCCTGCGTGTGGTGGTATGTGTACCTCTCTCGTTGCTTCCCCCCTGGGAGGAGCTGGATGAGCTGCTGCTGCTTGTCCTCTTCAGGGTTGTTTCCATGGAGACATCAGTCCTCCGCAGGTCTGGGTTACTTTGGCAACACACACAAACACAACATCAAGTGCCTGATTCACAAAGGAGCATGGAGTGTGTATGTGTGTGTGTGTACCTGGCCCGTATCAGGTGTGATCCAGCTCTAGGAGCAAGGCCCCCAGGTCCACTCCCAGGAGAGTGCTTCCTGACCAGGGCTGGAGAGATAGACGTGGTCCTCTGGGGCACCTACACACACACACACACACACACACACACACACACACACACACACACACACACACACACACACACACACACACACACACACACACACACACACACACACACACACACACACACACACACACACACACACACACAAACACACACAAACACACACACAATAAAAACCTGTTAGAACAGGTGTAAATGTGGGATCATGTACTGTATTCTCAATCTCAATCTCAAACTAAATTTGCCAAAATATGTACGTAGAGATTTGAGATTAAGAATCGTAAGGGGCGCCAAAAGTTCAGACACATTGCATTCCAGATAGAAACACAGACATTGTCATGCAGACCTTGGGAGGTAGGTCTAGGTCCGTTCGTAGCCAAGAGCTGCGGTCCAGTTTGTCGAGTGGGGGAGCGAGTCGGGGGAGAGGAATAGGAGAAGGGGTGTCTGAGGTGGGGTCAGAGTTCTGGCGGGGCATGGGGGGGCGGCCGGGGGAGGGGGACGGGGAGGGCGACAAGCCTGTGACCCCAGCAGGGTCATGGAGAGACTGGGACCCAGACAGACCATGGAACTTCACCTGTACCAGGTGGGCCATCTGACAATACCAGAACAGATCAGGACCAGATCAGATCAGGACCAGAGGATGAGGTTTACATCAGGACCAGGCAGGTAGAGGAGCAGGTGTAGAGGAGGAAGAGAGGAAGGTGAGGAAAGGAGAGGAGGGGAAAGGAGGAATGGAAGGTGGGGGAACGGGATGGGGAGGAGGGTGGAAGGGAGAGTTACTCAGAGTGAAAAACAAACATCAAAAAGGGTAAACGTGCCCATCCACTTTCCCAGTCTCTCACACACACACACCTGTGGTTCTGTAGAGCGGTGCATGGGTGGTGTTCGGGCCTGCTGAATGCCCCCGCTGCTGAAGGACTCGGAGCGGGGCGGCAGGGATGGGTCGGAAATACGGTTGGACACTTTATGATGCAGACCTGGAGAACTCTGTCTGTTCAGCTTGGAACGCTCCTCCACCTGACACACAGACACAGTTAGAGCACACTCATTTATACTGGCAGTCAGTGACAGATTATCAATGCATGCATGTGTGACGTGCGTCAAACCTCCAGTTTCCCTTATTACCATGGAGGAGAAGCCATGTTCAGCAGAGACCACAGACAGACCTGGCTACAGTGTGCCTTTTTTTGCGTGTGGGTGTGTGTGTGTGGGGGGGGGGGGGTTAGGTGAGTCCAGAGGGAAGCAGATACACCCATGTGGGTTTAGACAGATATAGCTATGGCTGCCCTACATCAGCTCACAGTGGCCACTGGGGGGCAAGCCGGATATGTGTGTGTGTCTGTGTGTGTGTGTGTGTCTGTGTGTGTGTGTCTGTGTGTGTGTGTCTGTGTGTGTGTGTCTGTGTCTGTGTGTGTGTGTGTGTCTGTGTCTGTGTGTGTGTCTGTGTCTGTGTGTGTGTCTGTGTGTGTGTGTGTGTCTGTGTGTGTGTGTCTGTGTGTGTGTGTGTGTGTGTGTCTGTGTGTGTGTGTCTGTGTGTGTGTGTGTCTGTGTGTGTGTGTGTGTCTGTCTGTGTGTGTGTGTCTGTCTGTGTGTGTGTGTGTGTCTGTGTGTGTGTGGCTTGGATATAGGCTGAATCAGGAGCTGGAGTGTGTCCCTAACAACATGGAGCCTATGTATAAAGCAGACTAAAACAGTTTGACTGACAGAGTCTGACTTCTAGAGCAGGGGTGTCAAAGTCAAATGGACGGAGGGCCAAATAAAAAATTTAGCTACAAGCCGAGGGCCGGACTGTTCGAATGTTCATTGAAAATTTTTTAAATGACGCATATAGTCTAGTGAACCTAATTGAACCTACTGAAAACCTAACAAATATATTCCAATATGATCAGATAAATAAAGCAATATTTTCTTATGGCTCTGTCAGTAATCTTTAATTTTCAACAGACACAAAAGACAAATTTCCTTTATATAAAAATCCCCATAACATGAACATTAAATGAAAGAAACCGGTATTCAAGGCACCATCAGTAGCCTATATTTTCTATTTTAGCAAAAGTGGGCTAAATTTACTTCAAAGAAAAAAACAATAATAGCAATTTTCTATCATCCACTCAACTGAAATATTTTTAAAATATAATTGGATTGAAATACAATAAAATAAAGTGCAAAAATCTAGCCTTTTGTAGCCTTTGTTCCATGTCCATATTCTTGTTTTTGTCCGCGTGTTTCGTTTCATAATGTCGTCTCAGATTATACTCTTTCAGTACCGCCACACTTTCTCCACACAGAAGACACACAGGTTTTCCAGCTACCTCCGTGAACATATACTCCGACTCCCACCTTGTTTGAAACCCCCGGTTCTCAGTGTCCACCTTCCGTTTTGCCATTTTTGATGGGTATCTGAAAGTTAATTTTACTGTGATGCTGACGACTGCTGTGCCAATAAATATTGAAATGAAGCAGCCTACTGCTCGGTGCGTCACCGTTGCATTGTGGGAAATGTAGTATTGGTGCGTGTAAAAGATCTGCGGGCTGCCGGCTTGCTGCGGTCTGCGGGCCGGTTCTAATAATAAATCAAGATCATCCCAGGGGCCGTAAAAAACCTTCTCGCGGGCCGGATGTGGCCCGCGGGCCTTGACTCTGACATATGTGTTCTAGAGGAAGAGAGAGATGTATAACCATTCTAAAATACACAAGGCACCATTCTAGAATGTAGAGAAAAGAAATCTGTTCTCGAACTATCCAGCCACCATTCTAGAACTATCCAGCCACCATTCTAAAAAACACCAGTAACATAGAACCATCCAGCCACCATTCTAGAACCATCCAGCCACCATTCTAGAACAATCCAGCCACCATTCTAGAACAATCCAGCCACCATTCTAGAACTATCCAGCCACCATTCTAGAACTATCTAGCCACCATTCTAGAAACATCCAGCCACCATTCTAGAACTCTCTAGCAGCTACTCTAGAACATAGAACATTCCAGCAAGGGTTCTTTCAGGAGTCCGTCCCCTGGTGTAAGGGAAGAGAAAATTGTTAATAAGGAAAGGAGAGTCCCGTTCAGAAGAAAGGAGGGATGGGAGAGAGAAAGAGAGCTCCACAGACACACCAGCCAAGGGTTAAAGGTTAGGGTTAGTCCACCTCTGAAGAGAGAGAGGGAGGAAGTGTCTCAGAAACACCGGAAATGGGTGTCTCCCTCACTGACCCGTCGACCTGGACACCTCCCCCTCAACTCCTGAACTTTTCCCTCAGGGCTCTTCCTTCTGGCCTCAGGGCGACGCATGATTGGATGAGAGGAGTCAGGGGCAGGATCAGGGGCGAAGGACACACGTATACACGGAACGGTCACACTATTGCCTTCAGATTGGAGAAGCCTCTCCCTGGAGGGACTTGATTGGGCAGGGTAGGAGGGGGGACGGGAGCAGGGGGTGTAACCAGGGAACAGGAGGAGTGCTAGGCTGGCATCTCGAGGTTGGCATCTCGAGGCTGGCATCTCGAGGCTGGCATCTCGAGGCTGGTTAAAGGACTGGTGCTTAATGGGAGGAATACGAGGTGAGCTACTCTGGGTTTGACGCATTACCTAGAGACAGAACATCACACTGTCACTGAACACATCAAACACATATAGCTATGTGGACACAAACACACACATTTATTACTGTGGAAGAGTCCATGATGGAGACACTGTGTTTTGGAAAAAGAGAGAGACATTTTGATATATCTTATAGTCCAGACATAGCAATGATACAGGGCTCCCACTCTTCAGAAAACTTCAATCTTGAGAGGAGAGAGATCATTGTAGGAAACATAATATACTGTTGGTGTGTAACCAAATATACTGAACACATCTATAAGCGCTGTGTGTGTGATGTGTGTGTGCGTGCGAACAGTACCTCCTTGGCCCAGGCAGGTTTGTCGTTATTGGGGGCTGTGTCTTTGTAGTGGTACAGCTGTTTGGTGTCTTGTGGCCGTGGCTCCTGCTGCTGCTGCTGTAAGGACACCAGGTAGGCTCTCTCCTGCTGCAGCTGTCTCTGGAGACGCTCAGCCTGATGCTGCTCCTCCATCTGCTTACGCTTGTACTCCTGTAGATACACGCACAGTTTACACAGGAAACAAATGCACAAACACAAAGTACACTCCATGGCCAAAAGTATGGACACCTGCGTGTCGAACATCTCATTCCAAAATCATGGGCAATAATATGGAGTTGGTCCCCCCCTTTGCTGCTATAACAGCCTCCACTCTTCTGGGAAGGCTTTCCACTAGATGTTGGAACATTGCTTCCATTCAGCCACAACAGCATCAGTGAGGTCGGGCATGGATGTTGGGTGATTAGGTCTAGCTTGCAGTCAGCGTTCCAATTCATCCCAAAGGTGTTCGATGGGGTTGAAGTCAGGGCTATGTGCAGGCCAGTCAAGTTCTTCTACAAACCATTTCTGTATGGACCTCGCTTTGTGCATAGGGGCATTGTCATGCTGAAACAGGAAAGGGCCTTCCCCAAACTGTTACCACAAAGTTGGAAGCACAGAATCATCCAGAATGTCTTTGTATGCTGTAGCGTTAAAATGTATCTTCACTGGAACTAAGGGGCCTAGCCCCAGACCATTATTCCTCCTCCACCAAACTTTGCAGTTGGTACTATGCATGGTGATCTTCACAATAACAGCACTTACAGTTGACCGGGGCAGCTCTAGCAGGGCAGAAATGTAACAAACTGACTTGTTGGAAAGGTGGCGTCCTATGACGGTGCTACGATGAAAGTCACTGAGCTCTTCAGTAAGGCCCTTCTACTGCCAATGTTTGTCTATGGAGATTGCATGGCTGTGTGTTCAATTACAGTTGAAGTCAGATGTTTACATACACTTAGGTTGGAGTCATTAAAACTCGTTTTTCAACCACTCCACAAATTTCTTGTTAACAAACTATAGTTTTGGCAAGTCGGTTAGGACATCTACTTTGTGCATGACACAAGTAATTTTTCCAATAATTGTTTACAGACAGATTATTTCACTTATAATCCACTGTATCACAATTCCAGTGGGTCAGAATTTACATATACCAAGTTAACTGTGCCTTTAAACAGCTTGGAAAATTCAAGAAAATTATGTCATGGCTTTAGAAGCTTCTGATAGGCTAATTGACATAATTTGAGTCAATTGGAGGTGTACCTGTGGATGTATTTCAAGGCCTACCTTCAAACTCAGTGCCTCTTTGCTTGACATCATGGGAAAATCAAAAGAAATCAGCCAAGACTTCAGAAAAAAACTGGAGACCTCCACAAGTCTGGTTCATCCTTGGGAGCAATTTCCAAACGCTTGAAGGTACCACGTTCATCTGTACAAACAACAGTACGCAAGTATAAACACCATGGGACCACGCAGCCGTCATACCGCTCAGGAAGGAGACGCGTTCTCTTTCCTAGAGATGAATGTACTTTGGTGCGAAAAGTGCAAATCAATCCCAGAACAACAGCAAAGGACCTTGTGAAGATGCTGGAGGAAACAGGTACAAAGTATCTATATCCACAGTAAAACGAGTCCTATATCGACATAACCTGAAAGGCCGCTCAGCAAGGAAGAAGCCACTGCTCCAAAACAGCCATAAAAAAGCCAGACTACGCTTTGCAACTGCACATGGGGACAAAGATCGTACTTTTTGGGGAAATGTCCTCTGGTCTGAGGAAACTAAAATAGAACTCTTTGGCCATAATGACCATCGTTATGTTTGGAGGAAAAAGGGGGACGCTTGCAAGCCGAAGAACACCATCCCAACTGTGAAGCACAGGGGTGGCAGCATCATGTTGTGGGGGTGCTTTGCTGCAGGAGGGACTGGTGCACTTCACAAAATAGATGGCATCATGAGGGAGGAAAATTATGTGGATATATTGAAGCAACATCTCAAGACATCAGTCAGGAAGTTAAAGCTTGGTTGCAAATGGGTCTTTCAAATGGACAATGACCCAAAGCAAACTTCCAGAGCTGTGGCAAAATGGCATGAGGACAACCAAGTCAAGTTATTGGAGTGGCCATCACAACGCCCTGACCTCAATCCTATAGAAAATTTGTGGGCAGAACTGAAAAACGTGTGTGAGCAAGGAGGCCTACAAACCTGACTCGGTTACACCAGCTCTGTCAGGAGGAATGGGCCAAAATTCACCTAACTTATTGTGGGAAGCTCGTGGAAGGCTACCCGAAACGTTTGACCCAAGTTAAACAATTTAAAGGCAATACTACCAAATACTAATTGAGTATGTAAACTTCTGACCCACTGGGAATGTTATGAAATAAATAAAAGCTGAAATAAATAATTCTCTACTACTATTTCACATTCTTAAAATACAGTGGTGATCTTAACTGACCTAAGACAGGGATTTTTTACTAGGATAAAATGTCAGGAATTGTGAAAAACTGAGTTTAAATGTATTGGGCTAAGGTGTATGTAAACTTCCGACTTCAACTGTATATACACCTGTCAGCAATGGATGTGGCTGAAATAGACGAATCCACTCATTTGAAGGGGTGTCCACATACTTTTGTATATATAGTGTATATGCTTGTGCAACAAGAGAGATAAGGGGTTGTTGTGGATAGGTGATAGGCTTAGGACTTAGGGGTGAGAGGTCTAGGATGAGCGGTTACCATCAGTAGAGCCTGCTCCTGGAGTAGTTGTTGCTGTAGAATCTCCAGCTGTCTTTGCTCCTCCTCCAGCTGCCTACGGATATACTCCTACCCAATCACAGGCCAGACAGCCAGGAGATCAGCCAATCAGAGCCCAGAGCAGCCAGGTGAGTGATCAGAGCAGTCAACGGAGACAGAAAGGAGGTGACGAGGAGGAGAAAGGGGATGAAAGGAGTTAAGGGGGTGATGAGGAGGAGGTGATGAGGAGGAGGAGAAAGGGGGTGATGAGGAGGAGAAAGGGGGTGATGAGGAGGAGAAAGGGGGTGAGGAGGAGGAGAAAGGGGGTGAGGAGAAGAAGAAAGGGGGTGAGGAGAAGAAGAAAGGGGGTGAGGAGGAGGAGAAAGGGGGTGAGGAGGAGGAGGAGAAATGGGGTGAGGAGAAGGAAAAAGGGGGTGATAAGGAGGAGAAGAAAGGGGGTGACAAGGGGGTGAGAGGGAGTGAGATAGAGAGTACAAAGACAGATTAAGGAAAATATTTTTTGAGAAAGAAACCAAAGTATGGATTAAAACCAAAATAGAAGCGAGATGGAGTGACATGATAGGAGGTGGAGAGAGGAAGGGAGAAGGGAGGAAAGAGAGAGCGCAGTGATAAACAGATTCAGTCGAAGAAAAATAAAAAGGCATAACCAAGAAAAGAGACTTGATGTATAGAACCACCCCAAGGTACTTAATATTGAATCAAGTGTGTAAGAGAGAAAAACACGTTTTATTAGAGAGTGAGTGTTAAACATCAGAGTGAAAGAGAAGCATTCATGAAGCAGAGTCATCCAGGCCCTAGCCCCAGACCCTAACTACTGCCCTGGAACATAACACCTAAATGTCAACAGAGCTGTGGCAGACTGGGGTGATTCCTGGTCAATGAGTTAGTGTGTGTAAAAGAGTGAGAGAGATAAGTGTGTGGATGTGTGCGCACCTGAGAGTTACCTGTGTGTGTATCTGTTCTCTCTCTGCGTGCCTCCTCTCCTCATCTCTCCGTAGTTGTTCCATCTCTTCATAGCGTCTCCTCTGTTCTCTCTCCTGTTGCTTCCTCATCTCACGCTCCCTACGCTGTTGCTGTTAGACAAAGAGAGAGAGAGGGAGAGAGAGCGTCATAGCTGTCACCAGATATGTAATTGAGCCGAGCCGTGCTGGAAAATGCAATGTGAACAGAAACCATCTGAAGCAGAAAAGTTGTGTTCAGGTGGGCATGATGGAGTGAAAAGCATGCAGTCCACCTCCTCCAGTCTCCTCCTCTGTTCTTTCTGCTCCTCTATGCGTTTCTGTCGTTCTGCCAACAGGAGACGTTTGTGTTCCTCGTTCTGCTGTTGCTCCAACTGCTGCCTCCGCAGAGCCTCAGAACGCTCCTTATTGGCCAGCTGCAGCCGCAGGAAGTCCCGCCTTAACGTCGACTCTCCAGGGACGTTGATGATGGAGCTGGACAAAGACCAATCAGAGGAGAGATAGGAGAGGGAGGGTTTATGAGTGGAAATCTCTCTCCTACACATTTGGAGGCAAATACACACGCAAACAATAGTGTATGTACGCACAAGCACACACACACCCTACCTTGGCTCCCCCATGTCCCGTTCCTCCTCCTCTTCCTCACTGCCACTGTACTCATACTCTGTTTCATCTGCAGCACACACATCAACCAGTTACACACACATCAACCAGTTACACACACACACACACGTCACCCAGCTACACACATCAACCAGTTACACACACACGTCAACCAGCTACACACACACACACACACACACGTCAACCAGTTACACACACACATCAACCAGTTACACACACGTCAACCAGCTACACACACACACGTCAACCAGTTACACACACACACACACACACGCACACATCAACCTGTTACACACACACACACATCAACCAGTTACACACACACACAGCAGTTACACACACACACACACACACACACACACACACACACACACACACACACACACACACACACACACACACACACACACACCAGTTAAACACACACACACACACACATCATCCAGTTGGATCTGAACCTTCTTGTTTTCTTTTGGCTGACTTTTCTTCAGCTGGTACAGTGTGTGTGTGTGTGTGTGTGTGTGTGTGTGTGTGTGTGTGTGTGTGTGTGTGTGTATAACTGGTGTGTGTGTGTGTGTGTGTGTGTGTGTGTGTGTGTGTGTGTGTGTGTGTGTGTGTGCTTGTGTGTGTCTGTTGCGGTCAGTCTCACCCCTCTCTCCACGTTTCTTCTTGGTTCTGTCGATATGGTCCTTCAGTTGGATGCGGATCTGTCGTTCGTTGGGCAGCTCTCTGATGAAGGGGTGCTTCAACAGCTGCTCTGTGCTGGGTCTCTGACCATGACTCTTCACCAAGCAACTCTCAATGAACGACTGGAACTTCTTAGACCTGAACACACACAGAGACAACACAGTGAGTGAGTGTGTGTGTGTGTGTGTGTGTGTGTGTGTGTGTGTGTGTGTGTGTGTGTGTGTGTGCATGCGTGTGATAACTCACCACTTCTTAGACTTGAGTCTGGGGGCGGGGTTTCTGGGGATGAGGAAGAGAGCTCTCATTGGGTGCATGTCACACAGTGCTGCAGAGAGGGAGAGAAAGGGTTAACAAACCATGATACCTCCAACTAATGCACACGACGTCTAATAGTGTCTTATGCCACAGTATTCACTGTTGTGCCAGCCTACGTTGTGTTGTGGTAGGCATTGGTACTCACGCGGTGCTCCTTCTGCCATCTCTATAGCCGTAATACCCAGAGACCACAGGTCACTCTGAAAGACAGAGAGAGAGACAGAGAGGAGTTAGGAGGGATTGAGATGACCGGGGAAAATACACTAAACCCACAAACAGACATACACAGAGCCTACTGTGGTACCTTGAAGTCGTAGGTTGCCTCAGGGTTCTCGTCGCAGGCGATGACTTCAGGAGCCATCCAATATGGCGTCCCTATAAACGTGTTCCTCCTCCCCACCGTACGGTCCAACTGGGCACTCACTCCAAAGTCCACTGGAACACACACACACACACACACACACGTGAAACATTTTGATCTGTCCGTCCACCAGTCTGTCTGTTTTCCTGTTTGTCTATGCGTCTCACCCAGTTTGACCTCTGCGTTCTCTGTCAGCAGGACGTTCTGACCCTTGATGTCTCTGTGGATGACCTTGTGTTGGTGGAGATGGGTCAGACCCTAGAGAGAGCGAGAGAGAGAGAGCGAGAGAGAAAGAGAGAGAGCGATAACTGTTGGTTATTATAAGACACACTCCACACACAGAAACACGTACAAGGCTCTCCCTCCATTTGGCAAATCTGACCATAATTCTATCATCTCGATTCCTGCTCACAAGCAAAAACTAAAGCAGGAAGCACCAGTGACTCAGTCAATAAAAAAAGGGGTCAGATGAAGCAGATGCTAAGCTACATGACAGTTTTGCACAGACTGGAATATGTTCTGGGATTCTTCCGGTGGCATTGAGGAGTACACCACTTCAGTCACTGGCTTCATCAATAAGTGCATTGATGACGTCGTCACCACAGTGACTGTACGTACATATCCCAACCAGAAGCCATGGATTACAGGCAACATCCGCACTGAGCTAAAGGGTAGAGCTGCCGCTTTCAAAGAGCGGGACTCTAACCCGGAAGCTTATAAGAAATCCCGCTATGCCCTCTGACGAACCATCAAACAGGCAAAGCTTCAATACAGGACTAAGATTGAATCGTACTACACCGGATCCGACTCTCGTCTTATGTGGCAGGGCTTGCAAACTATTACAGACTACAAAGGATAGCACAGCCGAGAGCTGCCCATTGACACGAGCCTACCAGACGAGCTAAATAACTTCTATGCTCGCTTCGAGGCAAGTAACACTGAAACATGCATGATCAGCTGTTCTGGACGACAGTGTGATCACGCTCTCCGTAGCCGACGTGAGTAAGACCTTTTAAACAGGTCAACATTCACAAGGCCGCAGGGCCAGACGGATTACCAGGACGTGTACTCTGAGCATGCGCTGACCAACAAGTGTCTTCACTGCCATTTTCAACCTGTTCCTACCTGAGTCTGTAATAACAACACGTTTCAAGCAGACCACCATGGTCCCTGTGCCCAAGAACACTAAGGTACCCTGCCTAAATGACTACTGACCCGTAGCACTCACGTCTGTAGCCATGAAGTGCTTTGAAAGGCTGGTCATGGCTCACATCAACACCATTATCCCAGAAACCCTAGACTCACTCCAATTTGCATACCGCCCCAATTTCTACTCCACACTGCCCTTTCCTACCTGGACAAAAGGAACACCTATGTGAGAATGCTATTCATTGACTACAGCTCAGCATTCAACACAATATTGCCCTCAAAGCTCATCACTATTTAATGTCAGCAGGTTTCATTCCAAAATATGTTGATTGCATTAGTTTTAGATGTGGGGGAGTTAGAGAATGAGAGGTGAGAGAGGGTGACAAGGCAAGAAGGAACTAATCTATGCCCTCAAAGGGAACATGAAATTTGACATCCCAATTAGGATCTGGCTAAAAATACTTGAATCAGTTATAGAACCCATTGGCCTTTATGGTTGTGAGGTCTGGGGTATGCTCACCAACCAAGAATTCACAAAATGGGACAAACACCAAATTGAGACTCTGCATGCAGAATTCTGCAAAAATATCCTCAGTATACAACGTAAAACACCAAATAATGCATGTAGAGCAGAATTAGGCCGATACCCGCTAATGATCAAACTCCAGAAAAGATCCGTTAAATTTTACAACAACCTAAAAGGAAGTGATTCCCAAACCTCCCATAACCTCCCAAACCTTCCACCAGCTGGCTGGAGTGTTTACAGACATATTTAATCTCTCCCTATCCCAGTCTGCTGTCCCCACTTCAAGATGTCCATCATTGTTCCTGTACCCAAGAAAGCAAAGGTAACTGAACTAAATGACTATCGCCCCGTAGCACTCACTTCTGTCATCATGAAGTGCTTTGATAGGCTAGTTAAAGATCGTATCCCCTCTACCTTACCGAACACCCTAGACCCACATCAATTTGCTTACCGCCCCAATAGATCCACAGACGATGCAATTGCCATCGTACTGCACACTGCCCAATTCCATCTTTTACATTTAACCTTTAACTAGGCAAGTCAGTTCAGAACAAATTCTTATTTATAATGACGGCCTACCACAGCCAAATCCGGACAACGCTGAGCCAATTGTGCACCGCCCGATGGGACTCACAATCACGGTCGGATGTGATTTAGCCTGGATTCGAACCAGGGACTGTAGTGTCGCCTCTTGGACTGAGATGCAGTGCATTAGACCGCTGCCCCACTCGGGAGCCCCGATCTGGACAAGAGGAACACCTATGTAAGAATGCTGTTCATTGACTACAGCTCAGCATTCAACACCATAGTGCCCACAAAGCTTATCATTAAGTTCGGGCCCTGGGTCTGAACCCCGCCCTGTGCAACTGGGTCCTGGACTTCCTGATGGGCCGCCCCCAGGTGGTGAAGGTAAGACACATCACCTCCACTCCGCTGATCCTCAACACTGGGGCCCCCCAAGGGATGCGTGCTCAGCCCCCTCCTGTACTCCCTGTCCACCCATGACTGCGTGGCCACGCACGCCTCCAACTCAATCATCAAGTTTGCAGACGAAACAACAGTAGTAGGCCTGATTACCAACAATGACGAGACATCATACAGGGAGGTGAGGGCTCTGGGAGTGTGGTTCCAGGAAAATAACCTGTCACTCAACGTCAACAAAACAAAAGGAGCTGATCGTGGACTTCAGGAAACAGCAGAGGTAGCACACCCCTATCCACATCGACGGGACCGAGGTGGAGAAAGTGGAAAACTATGAGTTCCTTGGCGTAGACGGACAAAATTAATTGGTCCACCCACACAGACAGTGTAGTGAAGAAGGCGCAAAAGCGTCTCTTCAACCTCAGGAGGCTGAAGAAATTTGGCTTGTCACCTAAAACACTCACACTTTTACAGATGCACAATAGAGAGCATCCTGTCAGGCTGTATCACCGCCTGGTACAGCAACTGCACCGCCCGCAACCGCAGGGCTCTCCAGAGGGTGGTGGGGTCTGCCCAACGCATCATCGGGAGCACACTGCCCGCCCTCCAGGACACCTACAGCACCCGATGTCACAGGAAGGCCAAAAAGATCATCAAGGACATCAACCACCCGAGCCATGGCCTGTTCACCCCACTACCATCCAGAAGGCGAGGTCAGTACAGGTGCATCAAAGCTGGGACCGAGAGACTGAAAACAGCTTCTATTTCAAGGCCATCGGACTGTTCAATAGCCATCACTAGGCGGCTTCCACCCAGTTATGTAACCCTGCACCTTAGAGGCTGCTATAGACTTGGAATCACTGGCCACTTTAATAATGGAACACTAGTCACTTTAATAATGGAACACTGGCCACTTTACTAATGGAACACAATGTTTACACGCTGCTTTACTCATCTCATAAGTATATACTGTATTATATTCTACTGTATTTTAGTCAATGCCACTCCGATATTGCTCAATCTAATATTTATATATTTCTTAATTCCATTATTTTAGATTTGTGTGTATTGTTGTGAACTGTTAGATACTACTGCACTGGTTGAGCTAGGAACACAAGCATTTCGCTATACCCGCAATAACATCTGCTAAATATGTGTATGTGACCAAAAAACTTGATTTGATAAAGCCATCACCTACAGAGAGATGAACCTGGAGAAGAGTCCCTTAAGCAAGTTGGCCCTGGGGCTCTGTTCACAAACACAAACGGACCCCACAGAGCCCCAGGACAGCAACACAATTCGACCCAACCAAATCATGAGAAAACCAAAAGAGAATTAGTTGACACATTGGAAAGAATTTACCAAAATACTAAGCAAACTAGAATGCTATTTGGCCCTAAACAGAGAGTACACAGTGGCAGAATACCTGACCACTATGACTGACCCAAAATTAAGGAAAGCTTTGACTATGTACAGATATAGTGAGCATAGCCTTGCTATTGAGAAAGGCCGCCGTAGGCAGACCTGGCCCTCAAGAGAAGACAGGCTATGTGCACACTGCCCACAAAATGAGGTGGAAACTGAGCTGCACTTCCTAACCTCCTGCCAAATGTATGACAATATTAGAGACACATATTTCCCTCAGATTATACAGACCCACAAATAATTAGAAAACAAATCCAATGTTGATAAACTCCCATATCTACTGGGTGAAATACCACAGTGTGCCATCACAGCAGCAAGATTTGTGACCTGTTGCCACAAGAAAAGGGCAACCAGTGAAGAACAAACACCATTGTAAATACAACCCATATTTATGCTTATTTATTTTCCCTTTTGTACTTTAACCACGTGCACATCGTTACAACACTGTATATATACATAATATGACATTTGTAATGTTTCTATTCCTTTGAAACATGAGTGTAATGTTTACCGTTCATTTTTTATTACTCTTTCTTATCTTTTTCACTTGCTTTGGCAACGTAAACATGTTTCCCATGCCAATAAAGCCCTTTGAATTGAACTGAATTCTACCCTGAGGATCTCTCTGCAGATGTAGGCAGTCCACTCCTCCTTCAGAGAGTTTCCCTTGGTGTTCTTAATCAGATCTGTCACCGAGCCCGCCCCACAGAACTCCATCACCAACTACAGAGACACAGAGAGAGAGAGAGAGTGGGATTAACACACACCAAACTGAACAGCACTCACTCACACAGGCATACGTACCCATAGCTGGTCGTCGATGCCAGGAGGGTTCTTCTTGACGAAGGCACCGTAGTAGGTAGCAATGTTCCGATGATGGCTGTACTTCTTCAACATGTTGATCTCTGCTTTAATCTCCTCTTCCTCATCCTGGAACACACACACACACCTTAGAGTGGTACACAAACACAGTCGACAGGATTTGGGATTTCTCAAATCAATCTGAATGGCAGTTTTTTGTTTTTACGGTTTTGTGTGTGCATCTGTGACTTACGCCAGTGACGTCCATAACTTTGATAGCGGCAAGCTGGCCAGTTTTGACATGGCGACCCTGAGAGACAGAGACACAGAGAGAGAGATGAGTATCTAACATAAAGCAGTTTTACCAACAGTTCCATCATGTAACCGGTTTGTGTTTTAGTCCCAAAGCCACAGCCTGTGGCTCTCAGCCTGACCAAGATGGCTGATTGACAGCAGGCCAGCACACACAGGGCTGCTGCTGATGCCCACTGACAAGGCTCCAGCTGTACACTGAGTGGACAAAACATTAGGAACACCTATTTCCATGACATAGCTTTCCCCTGGATTCACCTGGTCAGTCTATGATCTCTTATTGATGTCACTTGTTAAATCCACTTCAAATCAGTGTAGATGAAGGGGAGGAGACAGGTTAAGGATTTTTAAGCCTTAAGACAATTGAGACATTGAAGGGCACACATACACAATCTGAGGTTGAATGGGCAAGAGAAACTATTTAAGTGCCTTTGAACATGGTATGGTAGTAGGTGCCAGGTGCACCGGTTTGAGTGTGTCAAGAACTGCAATGCTGCTGGGTTTTTCACGCTCAACAGTTTCCTGTGTGTATCAAGAATGGTCCACCCCCAAAAGGACATCCAGCCGAATTGACACATCTGTGGGAAGCGTTGGAGCCAATATGGGCCAGAATCCCTGTGGAATGCTTTCAACACCTTGTAGAGTCCATGCCCCAACGAATTGAGGCTGATCTGAGGGCAACAGGAGGTGCAACTCAATATTAGGAAGGTGTTCTTAATGTTTTGTACACTCAGTGTAGCAGAGGCAGCTACAGTAGGGAAGTTAAATAATACCCAAAACAGCTAGATGTAACATAAGATGAGGATTGAGTCAGCATGTGTCTGTGTAGAGTGGAAGAACTCACACATCACTGCTATAACACACACAGATAATACAGTATGTTTCTCAGTATTGCATCAGACACACTGACTGTATTTGACGGTCAGAGAAGCTGAACCAAACTGTTCTATCCTTTCCCCTCTCTGCCCCCCTTCTCTCTCGCTCTCTCACCTCCCCCTCTCTCTCTCTCATCTCGTTCAGACATGCTGTGAGACAGCTGACGACCCACAACTCCATTCTGCACAGACAGACAGACAGACAGACAGACAGACAGACAGACAGACAGACTGACAGACTGACAGACTGACAGACTGACAGACTGACAGACTGACAGACTGACTCTGCTTGGTCCAGTTGTGTAGCTGACTGTCCTAAACGCTCTGGGCATACTGACTCACTCTCCCTTACACAACACCAGTGAAGCTAGGTCGCGAGCACGCACGCCAGAAAACACACACTCTTAAACGGAAATGGAATGGCAGATATGCGGAAAGCATATTACACACAGGAAGACAACACAAGATCAGGTGTAATTTCCTGGGAAGCTTGTAGCTTATGGTTCTGTGGGAGCAGATTGGATGACAACTCTACATCCTGAGAAGCCCTTCACACTCCTACCGGTAAACGGGTTGAAAACAATTGCACATTTGGGCACTAATAACCACTTAAATTGGAATGTAGTGGCTGTACAGTAACAAGCTCTATGTGACATCAGAGCTCTGTGTCTCCACTTCACAGCTCCTTATGGGTTTTGACTGACAGCCGCTCTGAACTTGAGCACCGCACGTGACAAGAAGTTGCCCGCATTCTTCCTGCTAATTGGGCAACTTTTGCAAAAAATAATAACGTCTGAGTGAGGGAGAGCTTTAAATTAAGAGGACTCGATGTATTTTGAAAGATGATGACTGTTTTGATGTCATACAAGCAAGCCAAAAGGTCCATATCATAAAACTCATGTAAAATACAGTGTCAACGCTATTGATCGCTATGCTTGATATAGAACAGTAACAGATGACGTGGCATTAAACCCTGGGTTGTCCTGAACACAATGAGCCTGTTTGTTGTATTGTGAAGAACATTTGCTGCGGACCACCCATCTGAATGCCCTCAGTACTCCATCCCATGTGTGCCAAAATGACCATCTGCTTCTCTGAACTGCTTTGTGAAAGCCTAACACGAAGATAGTATTTTATCATTTAGATAGCTATTTTGGCATTAGAATGATGCCCACCTGACCCAGATTGTGATATAAAAATGGACCGTTTTTGGATTGCGTAAACAACAACAGTAATTGTGTGATGGCGGGGATGTAGGACTGTGTTCTACACAAAACAACTACAAGTGTTCTGCTCTAGTTCCTCAACGGCACAGCTAGGAGAGCTTTAAAAAAGCACCTTATAGTTAAAACTTCTTGCCACTAGGGGGGTGCCATTTCGACATAGCACAAAATCGTACCCAATTTAAACGGCCTCGTACTCAATTCTTGCTCGTACAATATGCATATTATTCTTACTATTGGATAGAAAACACTCTCTAGTTTCTAAAACCGTTTGAATTATGTCTGTGGGTGAAACAGAACTCTTTCTGCAGCGAAATCCATGACAGGAACTGCGAAGGTCTGAAAACTAGGCTCTGCTCTCAGATCAGTTTAAAGCTCTGTATGTATCCTATGGGTCGACATGAACTGCACCCGCCTTCCCCTGGATGTCAGTAACCAATGAGAAGTGGAATGGAGTGTCTACGTAGCTCTCAGAGTTTATAAAAGGCCAAGGAACGAGGGGACCTCTCTTTTCAACGCTCGCCATTACGCAAAGCAAGACCTCAGGATGGCATTTTGAAACGCTCAGTTATCGACCTTAGATATATCCGTCTGTAATTTAATTCGATATAGGTGTTAGAAACATCATAACGAAGTTATTTTAAACCGAGTTATATCAGTTTATGCGAGTATATTGCTATTTTCGGAATTTCCTTAGTATTGAGTTTGAGGATTTGGGCATGCTGTGGCCGCATAGCTACTGTTAGCTGCTACTTCCGAAGTTGAACACGACGTTTTACAACCAAGCAACAATTCTTTTGGACAAAGGACCACTTGGCCAAGATTCTGATGGAAGCTCGTCCAAAAGTAAGAGCTATTTATGATGTTATTCCGTATTTATGTGGAAAAATGTAAACGGATTTGTCCGCCATTATTGCGGCACTAGTCTGGCTGTAACGCACACTGTATGTCTAGTAACGTTAATTTTAAAAATCTAACTCAGCGGTTGCATTAATAACTAATGCATCTTTCATTTGATGTCCAACCTGTATTTTTTAGTCAAGTTTACGATTATTTATTGATTAGACTAGGTGCCTTTCCAAGATGGCGCCGGCCAGAATGCATGACCTGTTGCTTCTAATCACATTGTATAACCACGATTTGTACTGCTAAATATGCACATTTTCGAACAAAACCTATATGGATTGTGTAATATGATGTTACAGGACTGTCATCTGAAGAATTCTGAGAAGGTTAGTGGAAAATTATTTTATTTTGGTGGTGAATACGTTATCGCTATGTTTGGCTGGAATCAATGCTGTTGTCTGGTTTGCTATTGTGGTAAGCTAATATAACGATATATTGTGTTTTCGCTGTAAAACACTTAGAAAATCTGAAATATTGTCTTGATTCACAAGATCTGTGTCTTTCATCTGCTGCACGCTGTGTATTTTTAAGAAATGTTTTATGATGAGTAATTAGCTAATACACGATGGTCTCTGTAGTTATTCTAGTCATTTTAGTGAGAGTTGTGATGGGGGCTGCAATTGTAAACTATGATTTATACCTGAAATATGCACATTTTTCTAACAAAACCTATGCTATACAATAAATATGTTATCAGACTGTCATCTGATGAGGTTGTTTCTTGGTTAGTGGCTATTTATATCTTTATTTGGTCGAATTTGTGATAGCTACTGATGCAGTAAGAAAATGGTGGAGTTTGGGAGTGGTGTCTTTTGCTAACGTGGTTAGCTAATAGATTTACATATTTTGTCTTCCCTGTAAAACATTTTAAAAATCAGAAATGATGGCTTTATTCACAAGATCTGTATCTTTCATTTGGTGTCTTGGACTTGTGATTTCATGAACATTTTATTATATGATATCCCTGTGGCTTTAGGCTAGGCTATGCTAGTCAGCTTTTGTGATGGGGGGGATCCCGGATCCGGGTTTGGGAGGTGTTAGAGGTTAAAGACTTTTCTTTGAGTCATAAAAGTGCATTGAAATTACTCAGGAACTTTGCAAACGTTGGAGAGGTGTGTGGGCCACTTGAAGACACCAGTTAGACCTCTCACTCAAACCCTTGTACATTTTTGGGGTCTTTTGTCAGGTATTCTGGGTATTTTCAGATATTGTTATCAACAAATGCGGTGAAAAGTACAGTAAATTCAACAGTGTAGGGCCTCCCGGGTGGCGCAGTGGTCTAGGGCACTGCATCGCAGCGCTAGCTGCGCCACCAGAGACTCTGGGTTCGCGCCCTGCGCCCAGCTCCGTGGGGCGACGCACAATTGGCCTAGCGTCGTCCGGGTTAGGGAGGGTTTGGCCGGTGGGATATCCTTGTCTCATCGCGCACCAGCGACTCCTGTGGCGGGCCGGGCGCAGTGCGCGCTAACCAAGGGAGCCAGGTGTACGGTGTTTCCTCCGACACATTGGTGCGGCTGGCTTCCGGGTTGGAGGCGCGCTGTGTTAAGAAGCAGCTTGGTTGGGTTGTGTTTCGGAGGACGCATGGCTTTCAACATTCGTCTCTCCCGAGCCCGTACGGGAGTTGTAGCAATGAGACAAGATAGTAATTACTAGCAATTGGATACCACGAAAAATTGGGGAGAAAAGGGGGTAAAAAAAAAAAAAAAAAAGGAAATTCGACAGTGTGATGTTTGGATCCAGTCTTGTGTCAGGTGAACGGTTGTGTCCTCACCTTCAGTCTAATAGCCTTGGTTATGCTTTCCATATTTGTTCTGTAAGAAACATTTAAATCTAACCCTATGCATATAGGCTAAATCCCACAATTGTAAGGGGTTAAAACAATAGATATAGAAATATACACTGAGTGGTCAAAACATTAAGAACACCTTCCTAATATTTAGTTGCACCCCCTTTCGCCCTCAGAACAGCCTCAATTTGTCGGGACATTGATTCTACAAGGTGTCTAAAGTGTTCCACAGGGATGCTGGCCCATGTTGACCCCAATGCTTCCCACAGTTGTGTCAAGTTGGCTGAATGCCCTTTGGATGGTGGACCATTCTTGACCCACACGGGAAACTGTTGAGCATGAAACCCAGCAGCGTTTCAGTTTGACACTCAAACCGGTGTGTCTGGCACCTACCACCACCTACCACCACCTACTACCACCTACTATCACCTACTACCACCACCTACCACCACCTACCACCACCTACCACCACCACCTACCACCACCACCTACCACCACCTACCACCACCACCTACTACAACCTACTACCACCTACTACCACAACCTACTATCACCTAATACAACCTACTACCACCTACTACTACCACCTAATACCACCTACTACCACCTAATACAACCTACTACCACCTACTACCACCTACTACCACCTACTATCACCTACTATCACCACCTAATACAACCTACTACCACCTACTATCACCTACTACCACCTAATATCACCTACTACCACCTACTACCACCTAATATCACCTACTACCACCTACTACCACCTACTACCACCTACTATCACCACCTACTATCACCACCTACTATCACCACCTACTATCACCACCTACCACCACCTACTATCACCACCTACTATCACCACCTACTACCACCTACTATCACCTACTACCACCTACTATCACCACCTACTATCACCTAATACCACCTACTACCACCTACTACCACCTACTATCACCTACTATCACCACCTACTATCACCACCTACTACCACCTACTACCACCTAATACAACCTACTATCACCTACTACCACCTACTACCACCTACTATCACCACCTAATACCACCTACTACCACCACCTACTACCACCTACTACCACCTACTACCACCACCTACTACCACCTACTATCACCACCTACTATCACCACCTACTATCACCACCTACTACCACCTACTACAACCTACTATCACCTACTACCACCACCTACTATCACCTAATACCACCTACTACCACCACCTACTACCACCTACTACCACCTAATACCACCTACTACCACCTAATACAACCTACTATCACCTACTATCACCTACTATCACCACCTAATAACACCTACCACCACCTACCACCACCACCTACCACCACCTACCACCACCACGTACTACAACCTACTACCACCTACTACCACAACCTACTATCACCTAATACAACCTACTACCACCTACTACTACCACCTAATACCACCTACTACCACCTAATACAACCTACTACCACCTACTACCACCTACTACCACCTACTATCACCTACTATCACCACCTACTATCACCACCTACTATCACCACCTACTACCACCTACTACCACCTACTATCACCACCTACTATCACCACCTACTACAACCTACTACCACCTACTATCACCACCTACCACCACCTACTATCACCACCTACTATCACCTACTATCACCACCTACTATCACCTACTATCACCACCTACTATCACCTACTATCACCTACTATCACCACCTACTATCACCTAATACCACCTACTATCACCTACTACCACCACCTATCACCTACTATCACCTACTATCACCTACTATCACCTACTATCACCTACTATCACCTACTATCACCACCTACTATCACCACCTACTACCACCTACTATCACCTACTACCACCTACTATCACCACCTACTACCACCTACTATCACCTACTACCACCTACTATCACCACCTACTACCACCTACTATCACCACCTACTACCACCTAATACAACCTACTACCACCTACTACTACCACCTACTACCACCTACTACCACCTACTACCACCTAATACAACCTACTATCACCTAATACAACCTATCACCTACTATCACCTACTATCACCACCTACTACAACCTACTACCACCTACTATCACCTACTACCACCTACTATCACCTACTACCACCTACTATCACCACCTACTATCACCTAATACCACCTACTATCACCTACTACCACCTACTACCACCTACTACCACCTACTATCACCACCTACTATCACCACCTACTACCACCTACTATCACCACCTACTACCACCTACTACCACCTACTATCACCTACTACCACCTACTACCACCTACTATCACCACCTACTATCACCTAATACCACCTACTACCACCTACTACCACCTACTATCACCACCTACTACCACCTACTATCACCTACTACCACCTACTATCACCACCTACTATCACCACCTACTACCACCTACTACCACCTAATACAACCTACTATCACCTACTACCACCTACTATCACCTACTATCACCACCTAATACCACCTACTACCACCACCTACTACCACCTACTACCACCACCTACTACCACCTACTACCACCTACTATCACCTACTACCACCACCTACTACCACCACCTACTACCTACTATCACCTACTACCACCACCTACTATCACCTACTACCACCTACTACCACCACCTACTACCACCTAATACAACCTACTATCACCTACTATCACCTACTATCACCACCTAATACCACCTACCACCACCTACCACCACCACCTACCACCACCTACCACCACCACCTACTACAACCTACTACCACCTACTACCACAACCTACTATCACCTAATACAACCTACTACCACCTACTACTACCACCTAATACCACCTACTACCACCTACTACCACCTACTACCACCTACTATCACCTACTACCACCTACTATCACCACCTACCACCACCTACTACCACCTACTATCACCACCTACTACCACCTACTATCACCACCTACTACAACCTACTACCACCTACTACCACCTACTATCACCACCTACCACCACCTACTACCACCACCTACTATCACCTACTATCACCACCTACTACAACCTACTACCACCTACTACCACCTACTATCACCACCTACCACCACCTACTATCACCACCTACTATCACCACCTACTATCACCTACTATCACCACCTACTACAACCTACTACCACCTACTATCACCTACTATCACCTACTACCACCTACTACCACCTACTATCACCTACTACCACCTAATACAACCTACTATCACCTACTACCACCTACTACCACCTACTACCACCTACTATCACCTACTATCACCTACTATCACCACCTAATACCACCTACTACCACCACCTACTATCACCACCTACTATCACCACCTACTATCACCACCTACTATCACCACCTACTATCACCACCTACTACCACCTACTATCACCACCTAATACCACCTAATACAACCTACTATCACCACCTACTACCACCTAATACAACCTACTATCACCTACTATCACCACCTAATACCACCTACTACCACCTACTACCACCACCTACTACCACCTACCACCACCTACCACCTACTACCACCACCTACTACCACCACCTACTACCACCACCTACTACCACCTACTACCACCACCTACTACCACCTACTACCACCTAATACCACCTACTACAACCTAATACAACCTACCACCACCTAATACAACCTACTACCACCTAATACAACCTACTATCACCTAATACAACCTACTATCACCTACTACCACCTACTATCACCTAATACAACCTACCACCACCTAATACAACCTACCACCACCTAATACAACCTACCACCACCTAATACAACCTACTACCACCTAATACAACCTACTATCACCTAATACAACCTACTATCACCTACTATCACCTACTATCACCACCTACTACAACCTACTACCACCTACTATCACCTACTACCACCTACTATCACCTACTACCACCTACTATCACCTAATACCACCTACTATCACCTACTACCACCTACTACCACCTACTATCACCACCTACTACCACCTACTATCACCACCTACTACCACCTACTACCACCTAATACAACCTACTATCACCACCTAATACCACCTACTACCACCACCTACTACCACCTACTATCACCACCTACTATCACCACCTACTATCACCACCTACTACCACCTACTACCACCTACTATCACCACCTAATACAACCTACTATCACCACCTACTACCACCTAATACCACCTACTATCACCTACTACCACCACCTACTACCACCTACTACCACCTACTATCACCTAATACCACCTACTACCACCACCTACTACCACCACCTACTACCACCTACTATCACCTAATACCACCTAATACAACCTACTATCACCTACTACCACCTACTATCACCTAATACAACCTAATACAACCTACCACCACCTAATACAACCTACCACCACCTAATACAACCTACTACCACCTAATACAACCTACTATCACCTAATACAACCTAATACAACCTAATACAACCTACCACCACCTACTACCACCCACTACCACCACCTACTACCACCACCTACTACCACCACCCACTACCACCACCTACTACCACCACCTACTATCACCTAATACAACCTACTACCACCTAATACAACCTACTATCACCTAATACAACCTACTATCACCTAATACAACCTAATACAACCTACTACCACCTACTACCACCTACTACCACCACCTACTACCACCACCCACTACCACCACCCACTATCACCTAATACCACCTACTACCACCTAATACAACCTACCACCACCTAATACAACCTACCACCACCTAATACAACCTACTACCACCTAATACAACCTACTACCACCTAATACAACCTACCACCACCTAATACAACCTACCACCACCTAATACAACCTACTACCACCTACTATCACCTAATACAACCTACTACCACCTACTACCACCTACTATCACCTACTACAACCTACTACCACCCACTACCACCACCTACTACCACCTACTACCACCTACTACCATTACCTAATACCACCTAATACCACCCACTACCACCACCTACTACCACCTACTACCACCTAATACAACCTACTACCACCTACTACCACCTACTATCATCTACTATCATCTACTATCACCACCTACTACCACCTAATACAACCTACTACCACCTACTACCACCTACTACAACCTATCACCACCTACGACCACCACCTACGACCACCACCTACGACCACCACCTACGACCACCACCTACGACCACCACCTACGACCACCACCTACTACCACCACCTACTACCACCTACTATCACCTACTATCACCTACTATCACCTACTACCACCACCTAATACACCCTACCACCACCTACTACCACCTACTATCACCTACTACAACCTACTACTACCCACTACCACCCACTACTATCACCTACTATCACCCACTACCACCACCTACTACCACCACCTACTACCACCTACTACCACCACCTACTATCACCTAATACAACCTACTACCACCTACCACCACCTACTACCACCCACTACCACCACCCACTACCACCCACTACCACCACCTACTACCACCTACTACCACCTACTACCACCTACTACCACCACCTACTATCACCTAATACAACCTACTACCACCTACTACCACCACCTAATACCACCTAATACCACCTACTACCACCTACTACCACCTACTACCACCCACTACCACCCACTACCACCACCTAATACAACCTACTACCACCCACTACCACCACCTACTACCACCCACTACCACCACCTACTACCACCTAATACAACCTACTACCACCTACTACCACCTACCACCACCTAATACCACCTAATACCACCTACTACCACCTACTACCACCACCTACTACCACCTACTACCACCACCTACTACCACCTACTACCACCACCTACTACCACCACCTACTACCACCACCTACTACCACCACCTACTACCACCCACTACCACCACCTACTACCACCCACTACCACCACCTACTACCACCCACTACCACCACCTACTACCACCTAATACAACCTACTACCACCTACTACCACCTACTACCACCCACTACTACCACCTAATACAACCTACTACCACCTACTACCACCTACTACCACCCACTACCACCACCTAATACCATCTAATACAACCTACTACCACCTACTACCACCCACTACTACCACCTAATACAACCTACTACCACCTACTACCACCTACTACCACCTACTACCACCACCTAATACCATCTAATACAACCTACTACCACCTACTACCACCTACTACCACCTACTACCACCACCTACCACCACCTACTATCACCTACTATCACCTACTACCACCTAATACAACCTAATACAACCTACTACCACCTACTACCACCACCTACTACCACCTACTACCACCTACTACCACCTACTACCACCACCTACTACCACCTACTACCACCACCTAATACCACCTACTACCACCTACTACCACCACCTACTACCACCTACTATCACGTACTATCACCTACTATCACCTACTACCACCTAATACAACCTAATACAACCTACCACCACCTACTACCACCACCTACTATCACCTACTATCACCTACTATCACCTACTATCACCTAATACCACCTACTATCACCTAATACCACCTACTATCACCTAATACCACCTACTATCACCTAATACCACCTAATACCACCTAATACCACCTACTATCACCTACTATCACCTAATACCACCTAATACCACCTACTATCATCTACTATCATCTACTATCACCTAATACAACCTAATACAACCTACTACCACCACCTACTACCACCACCTACTACCACCTACTACCACCACCTACTACCACCACCTACTACCACCACCTACTACCACCTACGACCACCACCTACCACCACCTACTACCACCTACTACCACCTACTACCACCTAATACAACCTACTATCACCTACTATCACCTACTACCACCACCTAATACAACCTACTACCACCTACTACAACCTACTACCACCACCTACTACCACCACCTACTACCACCACCTACGACCACCACCTACGACCACCACCTACTACCACCTACGACCACCACCTACTACCACCTACGACCACCACCTACTATCACCTACTACCACCTACTACCACCTACTACCACCACCTACGACCACCACCTACGACCACCACCTACTACCACCTACGACCACCACCTACTATCACCTACTACCACCTACTATCAACTACTACCACCTACTACCACCTACTACCACCTACTATCACCTACTACCATACCCCGTTCAAAGGCACACATCTTTCGTCTTGCTCATTCACCCTCAATGGAACACATACACAATCTATGTCTAAAGGCTTTAAAATCTTTCTTTAACCCATTTCCTCCCCTTCATCTACACTGATTGATGTGTTTTTAACAAGAGAGGGATCATAGTTTTCACCTGGTCAGTACATGTCATGGAAAGAGCAGGTGTTCCTAATGTTTTGTCCACTCAGCGTAGAACAGATAAAACAATACTTGAAACATAGATATAGATAAGAGAATGAATCTGATAGAATGACAATGAAGTGGTAAACAGAGACAAACATCCTTCCTACTTTATGTGTGTGTGTGTGTGTGTGTGTGTGTGTGTGTGTGTGTGTGTGTGTGTATATATATATATATAAACACTCCTTGGTTCAGACTCCTCGCATTCCTGACCCCCCTGAGTACCGTTACCTGCTACCCTACTGACAAGACCCCACACGCCAGTCAGAGAGAGAGATAGAGAGATAGAGAAGGGGCTATGAGGCCTACAAAACAACACTCTTCTAGTGAAAAGCTAGATAACACGGAAACAAACAGGCCAACATCTTCACACCAACCACCTATCTCTGTCTGTCAGACTCCCTGTACAGCCGACTGAGGCTGTAATCCCACAAGCTAGCTCACAACAAGTGCATCAGGGCGGTTTGATGCGAAAATCAAGTCATTGGCAGATAAAGAGTTAACTGCAACCACATGAACTGATACCTGTTCTATAACCAAAATATATGTTTTTCTAACTCAAGGTGTCATGTCGTAGCTGACACCCCATTCTTTCTGCGAAAATCTTGTCATCTTAATTCTGAGTAGATATTTAACCGTTTTTGGAAAACTTGGTCACATTAAAAACTCTGGGTGATTTTACAATCATTCTGTTACCAAACTTTATATCTGCACTGTTCGAGTATATTTGTTTTTTTGTAAAACTTTGTGGAAATTGTTAAATGTAGTCTTTCTGCATAGAGTTATATGGCTTGTTTAACGTTGCAATCAATGTGTTTTGTTTGGCATACATTTTAAAGTGAGGAATAGAAGTCTCAGCGTCATTCCGTTACTGTGGAATTGCCTTACCCTTAATGTATATTGAATAGGTATGAAATACTAGCTCACAAGTGCCTGGGTTTAGGGGCTATGCCAGGGGTTGTTTCTGGACTGTGCCCTGAAGTAAAAAAATGTCTAAATAAAACTCATCAACTCTCTCCCCTCATTGGCAACTCGTTACAGTTCAAGGGAAGGTGACAGAGCCGACCTGCCTGTTTTTGGTTGATCAGAGCTCATGTCGGAGGAGTCAGGCACGCTCCTGTCTGATAGGTTGAGTGTGTGGTGAGGGGTGTGTCTTACCTTGTAGACCTGACCGTAGGTTCCATTTCCCACCAACTCCACTAGTTCAAATATACCAGCTGGGTCCTGGAGAGAGAAATAGAAATAGGGAGAGAGACAGAAAGTAGAAATAGGGAGAGAGAAAGAGAGAGCAAGAAAAATGGAGAGAGCGAGAGATAGAGAGCGAGAAATGGAGAGAGCGAGAGAGAGAAAATAAAAATAGGGAGAGAGAAAGAGTGAGAGAGCGAGAGAGAGAGAAATGGAGAGGGGGAAATAGAGAGAGGGAAGAAAGAGAGAGAGGGGAGAAAGAGAGAGAGAGGAGAGCAAGAAAGAGAGGAGAGAAAGAGAGAGAGGGGAGAAAGAGAGAGAGGAGAGCAAGAGAGAGAGGGGAGAAAGAGAGAGCGGTTAGTCAAGCATTGAAAGTATTTTCTCAAGAATTCAGACCCTCTGGAATCTGATCCCCCCCACACACACAAGTGTGTACGAGCAAACACACAGTAGGACAGAGATCTATAGCGGTACACTGACTCCATAGAACGTGTGTGTGTGTGTGCGAGTGAGTGAGTGAGTGAGTGAGTAGGGAATACTGGAGTTGGAATCAGCCACATGCTTCCATAGGGTAATTGCAAAAAATCTAAGTTATTTTTTATTCAAGGTCGAACAGAAGCACTTTTAAACCTAGAACACTGCTCTAGAGACAAGCGGAGACCCACCACACACTCTCCCCTTCAACTAGCACCACCACTCACATCGATATATTTTAATGTGTGTGTGTGTGTGTGTGTGTGTGTGTGTGTGTGTGTGTGTGTGTGTGTGTGTGTGTGTGTGTGTGTGTGTGAGAGAGCGAGAAAGGGGGAAGCATTAGTCATGGGTTTGTGTACCTATGTCTGTGTAAATATCTATGAATATTGTGCTCATTTTCTTGTTTTATACCACTCAAGTTATGTTGTCTCGAAGTTGATGAATGTATTGACCCCCTCATTTATTGATCCCCTCAGCGCTCTCTCTCTCTCTGTGTGTGTAGGGCAGGGTGATATGGCCAAAATATCCTATCACGGTATTTATGAAGTTATTTGACTGTATTTAATGTTTTTGAATAATAAAAGTTGTACATTTGCTTTATGAGTAGTGAGTGATCCTAAGGTGCTTTATGGGTAGTGAGTGATCCTAAGGTGCTTTATGGGTAGTGAGTGATCCTAAGGTGCTTTATGAGTAGTGAGTGATCCTAAGGTGCTTTATGGGTAGAGAGTGATCCTAAGGTGCTTTATGGGTAGTGAGTGATCCTAAGGTGCTTTATGGGTAGTGAGTGATCCTAAGGTGCTTTATGGGTAGTGAGTGATCCTAAGGTGCTTTATGGGTAGTGAGTGATCCTAAGGTGCTTTATGGGTAGTGAGTGATCCTAAGGTGCTTTATGGGTAGTGAGTGATCCTAAGGTGCTTTATGGGTAGTGAGTGATCCTAAGGTGCTTTATGGGTAGTGAGTGATCCTAAGGTGCTTTATGGGTAGTGAGTGATCCTAAGGTGCTTTATGGGTAGTGAGTGATCCTAAGGTGCTTTATGGGTAGTGAGTGATCCTAAGGTGCTTTATGGGTAGTGAGTGATCCTAAGGTGCTTTATGAGTAGTGAGTGATCCTAAGGTGCTTTATGAGTAGTGAGTGATCCTAAGGTGCTTTATGGGTAGTGAGTGATCCTAGGGTGCTTTATGGGTAGTGAGTGATCCTAAGGTGCTTTATGGGTAGTGAGTGATCCTAAGGTGCTTTATGGGTAGTGAGTGATCCTAAGGTGCTTTATGGGTAGTGAGTGATCCTAAGGTGCTTTATGGGTAGAGAGTGATCCTAAGGTGCTTTATGAGTAGTGAGTGATCCTAAGGTGCTTTATGAGTAGTGAGTGATCCTAAGGTGCTTTATGGGTAGTGAGTGATCCTAAGGTGCTTTATGGGTAGTGAGTGATCCTAAGGTGCTTTATGAGTAGTGAGTGATCCTAAGGTGCTTTATGGGTAGTGAGTGATCCTAAGGTGCTTTATGGGTAGTGAGTGATCCTAAGGTGCTTTATGGGTAGTGAGTGATCCTAAGGTGCTTTATGGGTAGTGAGTGATCCTAAGGTGCTTTATGGGTAGTGAGTGATCCTAAGGTGCTTTATGGGTAGTGAGTGATCCTAAGGTGCTTTATGGGTAGTGAGTGATCCTAAGGTGCTTTATGGGTAGTGAGTGATCCTAAGGTGCTTTATGAGTAGTGAGTGATCCTAAGGTGCTTTATGGGTAGTGAGTGATCCTAAGGTGCTTTATGGGTAGTGAGTGATCCTAAGGTGCTTTATGAGTAGTGAGTGATCCTAAGGTGCTTTATGAGTAGTGAGTGATCCTAAGGTGCTTTATGGGTAGTGAGTGATCCTAAGGTGCTTTATGAGTAGTGAGTGATCCTAAGGTGCTTTATGAGTAGTGAGTGATCCTAAGGTGCTTTATGGGTAGTGAGTGATCCTAGGGTGCTTTATGGGTAGTGAGTGATCCTAAGGTGCTTTATGAGTAGTGAGTGATCCTAAGGTGCTTTATGGGTAGTGAGTGATCCTAAGGTGCTTTATGAGTAGTGAGTGATCCTAAGGTGCTTTATGGGTAGTGAGTGATCCCATGGTGGCAACACATCCATTTTAAGTGATTTCAATGAGTCTTTCTCCATTCTGATTGTTTCATACTGTTCAATTAGACTTCAACACAAAACAATTTCTGCATTTCCACCCTGCCACGTACGGCTGCACGATATGGATAAACAATCTAGGCCTTATTTTTAACCAAATGTTGCAATTGCGATTTTGACAGCAAAACTGTTGGAATCATGGAAATAGAATGATTATTCTAATTCTATAGTTAGGGGGCGGCAGGTAGCCTAGTGGTTAGTGTTGTGCCAGTAACCGAAAGGTTGCTAGTTCGAATCCCGAAGCTGACAAGGTAAAAATCTGTTGTTCTGCCCCTGAACAAGGCAGTTAACCCACTGCTCCTAGGCCGTCATTGTAAATAAGAATTTGTTCTTAACTGACTTGCTTAGTTAAATATAGGTTAAAAATATATATAATAGTGGGCACTTTGAATACAGTGTTGCATGAATTAAAATGCCAGGGAAGAGTTATTGTGACAGGGTAGGAACCAAATAAACTTTAGACGCTATAAACTTCAGCTACATTGAATGTTTTCTCTTAGCTACACTCCATGACCAAAATTATGTGGACACCTGCTCATCGAACATGTCATTCCAAAAACCATGGGCATTAATATGGAGTTGGTCCCCCCCTTTGCTGCTATAGCAGCCTCCTGGGAAGGCTTTCCACTAGATGTTAGAACATTGTTTCCATTCAGCCACAAGAGCATTAGTGAGGTCGGGCATGGATGTTGGGCGATTAGGCCTGGCTCGCAGTCGGCATTCCAATTCATCCCAAAGGTGTTCAATGGGGTTGAGGTCAGGGCTCTGTGCAAGCCAGTCAAGTTCTTCCACACCGATCATAACAAATAATTTCTGTATGGACCTCGCTTTGTGCATGGGGCATTGTCATGCTGAAACAGGAAAGGGCCTTCCCCAAACTGTTGCCACAAATTTGGAAGCACAGACTCGTCTAAAAAGTCATTGTATGCTGTAGTGTTAAGATTGGGGCCTAGCCCAAACCATGAAAAACAGCCCCAGACCATTTCATGAAGCTCCAGACGAACAGTTCTTGCGTTGACGTTGCTTCCAGGGGCAGTTTGGTACTCGGTAGTGAGTTACGTGCTTCAGCACTCGGTGGTCCCATTCTGTGAGCTTGTGTGGACTACCACTTCGCAGCTGAGCCGTTGTTGCTGCTAGACGTTCCCACTTTACAATTACAGCACTTACAGTTGACCAGGCAGTCAGCAGGGAAGACATTTGACGAACTGACTTGTTGGAAAGGTGGTATGAAGGTATGACGGTGCCACGTTGAAAGTCACTGAGCTCTTCAGTAAGGCCATTCAACTGCCAATGTTTGTCTATGGAGTTTGCATGGCTGTATGCTCAATTATATACCTGTAAGCAACAGGTGTGGCCGAAATAGCAGAATCCACTAATTTGAAGGGGTGTCCACACACTTTAGTGTACTTCATGTAGCTAACATATTCATGCATAATCCTCTTTGATTTAGAAGGTACTGTTGCACAAACAACATGCTGATTTAGTTCTACACCATCACTGATATTATCAGGCTGTATAGCTAATTACGTTTCATCTGACTCCCAACGCCCAACTTGCTAAGAAAAGACAACCTAGCTGTTTGCAGATGTAAGAAACAAACTAATTGTGTAATTATAGAACACTAATGGATTTATATTAAGACGCAAAGTGAAAACACCATCGTTGTCATTAGGGATACACAGTTTCTCGGTAAGCCGTATTTGCTCAAGAATGTGCTGGTTCTCATACCGCTGCTGCAATTTCAATGGCATTTGAGAACATGTTTGAAACTTGGAAAATCCCCAAGAACAAAGTACACACTGTGCTACGTGATAATGCACGTAACATGACAAAGGCTTTGGAAGAATGCGGAGTCACCAGTTTGCCGTGCATATCTGCCACAGTGGCAACAGGTAGGAAGTTAGTGGGTCATTTTAAAGACTCACAGCTAGCATACAGCTAGCAAACAGCTAGCATACAGCCGCTTGCAAGCAATAGAGGAGCAGCTTGGAGTGAAAACGAAAAGGCTTAAGCTAGACGTTTCCACCACATGGAACAGCACTTTTTACATGATGGAGAGCCTGCTGGAACAAAAATGAGTGCTTGGCGTGTACGCAGCCGACTACGAGTTACCTGTAACAATCAGTACAAACCAGTGGACTCTCATTGAAACCATGAACACACTCCTAGCTCCATTCGAACAACTGACTCGAGACATAAGCTCATCAACTGCGTCTGCAGCAGACGTGATACTCTCTGTCATGGCATTGAAACGCCTGCTCAACAGAACTGCTGACACAGACCGTGTGGTAAACTTGGAAAAGTACTCTACTAGAGGCTGTGAACAAGCGATTTGGTGGCATTCTCTCTGAGCTTCTTTACTGTGTCGCCACCATGTTCGATGCTAGGTACAAGGACCGCTACTTCGATGCAGACAAGAAACAGAGTTCACGTGAAATGTTAGTGTAACAGTATAGCTTCCGTCCCTCTCCGGGCTCGAACCAGGGACCCTCTGCACACATCAACGACTGTCTCCCACGAAGCATCGTTACCCATCGCTCCACAAAAGCCGTGCCCCTTGCAGAGCAAAGGGAACAACTATTTCAAGGTCTCAGAGCAAGTGACATCACCGACTGAAACACTATTAGCGCGCACCCTGCTAACTAGCTAGCCATTTCACACCGGTAACACTAGACACATCTGGACAAGATGGAAACGGACACAGTGACAGTACACACCGAGGAAGAGGACCCACGACAGAAGAGGCCACGGACAGACAGAGTTGAAACGTCATTGCTTGACATGTATGATGAAATCCTGGTTGAGAATGAAACGACTGAACAAATGAACAACGAAACAGCAAGTAAGTGGAAGAAATAGGTTTTGATTATGTTTTACTCATAACGAGATATATGTAAATGCCAGCAAAATAACTTTTTGATCAGTGTGTGTGTGTGTTTCAACTACTTAACTGTACAAGAATGCTTAAAAGTGCGCTTTAAAAAAATAAAAATTGGTTATCTGTATCCGTTTTTTTGGCAAGGAAAATATCGGATATCGGCCAAAAATGTCATATCAGTGCATCCCCGCAAGTGTCTCCTGGTCGAGGAAAAACAAATGAGCTCCTTGAGTGACAGGGGGCGGGGCCAGTTATGTGTGGAAAGCGGCATGGAGAGAGAGATGACTCAAGTAGCGAAAGTAAACTCTAAAAATGGACGTTACACACGGCTTATCACGTTTAACAAACCTTACATTCAAATACCTTTATAGAAGATAAAGTAAAACTCAAACTGGTCCGTGCATTAATACCGGTATAGCCCTAGCTGGGTTCCAGACCTGGTGGCCCACGGGCTGAATTTGGGCCATGGGTGTTTTTATTATTTATTTGGCCCCCAAGTTTTTGTTGAATTTCAATGTTGGACATTAAAAAAAAAACAGGAAATCAACTTCAGGTGATTTTTATTTTTCATCTTTTCGCAAGTATTCCCACGCATAATAGAGAGACGTAATCGTATACAAATGTAAGTAAGGTTTGAAATTATGTTTTAGTCAAATATCTGTTTGGGCTTCTTGCGGTCAATTTGTAGTCTACAAATTATTTGTAATTATGTCCCGCCAGCCCAAACATCCGCTCAAGAAAAATGGTCCCGCAGCTGTATCTAGTTGATGATCCCTGGTCACAACCGTAAGGCTCTCCAGAGGGTAGTGAGGTCTGCACAACGCATCACTGGGGGCAAACTACCTGCCCTCCAGGACACCTACACCACCCGATGTCACAGGAAGGCCAAAAAGATCATCAAGGACAACAACCACCCAAGCCACTGCCTGTTCACCCCACTATCATCCAGAAGGCGAGGTCAGTACAGGTGCATCAAAGCTGGGACCGAGAGACTGAAAAACAGCTTCTATCTCAAGGCCATCAGACTGTTAAACAGCCATCACTAACATTGAGTGGCTGCTGCCAACACACTGACTCATCTCTAGCCACTATAATAATAAAAAAATGGATGTAATAAATGTATCACTAGCCACTTTAAACAATGCCACTTTATATAATGTTTACATACCCTACATTACTCATCTCAAATGTATATACTGTACTCTATACCATCTACTGCATCTTGCCTATGCCGTTCGGCCATCGCTCATTCATATATTTTTATGTACATATTCTTATTCATTCCTTTACACTTGTGTGTATAAGGTAGTTGTGAAATTGTTAGGTTAGATATTACTGCACTGTCTGTCGGAATTAGAAGCACAAGCATTTCGCTACACTCGCATTAACATCTGCTAACCATGTGTATGTGACAAATACAATTTGATTAGGGGAAGTGAGGCCAGGGAAGACAGGAAAAGGAAATCCTCCACCGTGGGTAGTGTGCTGCTCCCCAGCTCTCTGCATCTAGGTGACCTAATTTCCAATCGCACCGCAGATCTGGACGAAAGCTCAAGAGGCCAGCAGTGTGGGTAATAACTGTCATACATCTATTAGAGAGAGAGAAGAGCTGAGAAGCGGCAAATTGTTTAACTCCATTTCTCGAGAGAGGATGAATGAGTCAACGTGATGTTGGACGTGCCAGATTTCTACAATCCAGATACCGCAAATGTGTATGTATGCGTGTTTACATAGTACGTGCATCATTCACAGCCATATGACAAGAATGTAATCTAACACACATACATACAGACACACACACACACAGTCGCTCCTGCCTGTCATGTTGGGGCTTGAGCCTGCTGCTGCTGGTAAGATCCTGTTGCGTAACGACCTGCCTGTAATGACTATGTAAGACTACAGAGGCTGTCAAAACACACAGCACAAAGAACAGTGGTCTTACATTTCCTTTGCTTGTGGGGGGGGGGGGGGGTGACAACTGTCTTAGAGCCCTCAAACTGAACTCGATCTCGAAGCCAATCCCACTGCTTTTCGTTGCTCCCGTCTAATCAGGGACCGATTTAGACCTGGGACACCAGGTGGGTGCAATTAATGATCAGGTGGAACAGAAAGGCAGCAGGCTCCGGAGCTCGTTGGGTATTCCTGTCCTAGAGGATGCCGTTGGGTATTCCTGTCCTAGAGGATGCAAACGCACACACATCAGAGTGCTACAAAAATCACACAACCAGTTTCTGCTGTTCTCTAATATAATTAAACTGTGTGTGATGCCGCGCGACAGATAGCTCAACATCTGCCACAAATACAGACAGAGGGGCCTATTAGACACAAACACAGACAGAAGGGCCTATTAGACACAAATACAGACAGAGGGGCCTATTACATCACGTTCCAATTGTTGCGAGAAAAAGGCTTTCTGAGGTTGTAACGCGCGTGGGAGGGAGCTGCCACCCCAGCATACATCAGTTGATCTAAATCAATGATCTGATCAGCGGATGCATGGCAGGTAACGACGGCTCGATGACGCCAAACACAACCACAACCACACAGTCGGCGCAAAGAGGCAGTCGTTAACGGGGGATGGGGCAAGTGCTCGAGAAAACGTCTCATTCATACAGTGCCCATTTTATCACACACACACGCGCGCTTTACCCGTAGTGCTGACAGGTCTATCTCATCCAGACTCCGGGCCGGGGAGTCGCTCGCCATGATTCTCTCTCAAAATGGAAGCTTCCTCTCCGCTCATTTACCGAGGAGAACCCCCCTCTCCCCTCCCTTATCCAGTTGTTAAAATCCCCCGTTAGATCCCTGTTTGGCGTCCGTTAATAATAGTCCATAAACAATGGATAATATAATCCGTTTTTCCGTTTAATCCCGGGGGAACGCGTCTCGAGACACCGAGGTGATCCAGGTCCTACATGCTGTAGTCGGTTGCACGGGCCCCCTCCACCGGAGGATGGTGAAAAAACACACTCTGCAAGAGAGCACAGCTGCATACACACTGTATACACACACACACACAGCGAGAGAATGCAAAGCGCCCCGGAACGGGGTAGTCTCGCGCTCACGGGATTGGCCTGGCTGCACGAGCAGCGGGCGGGTCTCCTGAAAACAGGGACGCCCACAATGTCACATGCACGCGTGTGTGGGACAGATATGAAAAAGCCCCCTCCTCCACATGAAAGGTTAATTGTATCTTCAGTCTAAAGTGCCATAAAACGGATAATTTCCTTAGTCTTCTTATCGCTTTGTGTCTCCTGCTGCATCTCCACACATGTAGCTTATATATATCATCATCAAGATCCTCATCATCATTAATATCATCCTCAGCAGTAACAGAATCACCACCTTCACCATCATCATCATCATCGCTCAACTTTTTAAAACTGTGTGTCTTGTATGCTGAAGACTATTCTCAATTCCTGACTGCAAAACTAATTCTAGTGAAGATTTGAGTGTGTGATATGCACATGACAAACTGGTGTTCACTGTTGTGCACCTTAACAAGGTCATACCAAGGACCATTTACCTATTTGATTTAGATATATATTTTTATAAGATAACAAATATTATTTGATGAAACAATGAATGTGGCCTTACTGCTAATAGCCCAGACGAACGCATTGACTAACAGATAAACACCATGGAACAACAGATAGTCCCCCCCCCCAAAAAAAGGATCAAAAGGCTGTTTGTTCTGAAGTGTCTGCCCTATATCTGAGAGACACAGGAAAGATCCGGAAACTGCCCCCCTCCTCTCCAACCGCTTAGAATGTTATGGGTTAAAGAGGGAGGAACACTGAAAGTCCGTTTTTAGTCATACACACACGAGGAGAGGGACATTTCTAGCATTCTAGAAGAGTGACTGTAACAGGAGTGTGTGTGTGTGTGTGAATAAGTCAACTACTACATTTTTACATTTGACATTTTAGTCATAACCATATATCACAGTAAGTACATTTTTCTTCAGTAAAGTAGCTATCAGCAAAGTCAGAGCTAGTAGGGGGGAAAGTCAAGTACGCTGCTAGGTCTCCTGTGATACAAGTCAGTATTCGACATCCATCCATGTCAGCTAGGTCTCCCGTGATACAAGTCAGTATTCGACATCCATCCATGTCAGCTAGGTCTCCCGTGATACAAGTCAGTATTCGACATCCATCCATGTCAGCTAGGTCTCCCGTGATACAAGTCAGTATTCGACATCCATCCATGTCAGCTAGGTCTCCCGTGATACAAGTCAGTATTCGACATCCATCCATGTCAGCTAGGTCTCCCGTGATACAAGTCAGTATTCGACATCCATCCATGTCAGCTAGGTCTCCTGTGATACAAGTCAGTATTCGACATCCATCCATGTCAGCTAGGTCTCCTGTGATACAAGTCAGTATTCGACATCCATCCATGTCAGCTAGGTCTCCCGTGATACAAGTCAATATTCGACATCCATCCATGTCAGCTAGGTCTCCCGTGATACAAGTCAGTATTCGACATCCATCCATGTCAGCTAGGTCTCCTGTGATACAAGTCAATATTCGACATCCATCCATGTCAGCTAGGTCTCCCGTGATACAAGTCAGTATTCGACATCCATCCATGTCAGCTAGGTCTCCTGTGATACAAGTCAGTATTCGACATCCATCCATGTCAGCTAGGTCTCCCGTGATACAAGTCAGTATTCGACATCCATCCATGTCAGCTAGGTCTCCTGTGATACAAGTCAGTATTCGACATCCATCCATGTCAGCTAGGTCTCCCGTGATACAAGTCAGTATTCGACATCCATCCATGTCAGCTAGGTCTCCCGTGATACAAGTCAGTATTCGACATCCATCCATGTCAGCTAGGTCTCCCGTGATACAAGTCAGTATTCGACATCCATCCATGTCAGCTAGGTCTCCCGTGATACAAGTCAGTATTCGACATCCATCCATGTCAGCTAGGTCTCCCGTGATACAAGTCAGTATTCGACATCCATCCATGTCAGCTAGGTCTCCCGTGATACAAGTCAGTATTCGACATCCATCCATGTCAGCTAGGTCTCCCGTGATACAAGTCAGTATTCGACATCCATCCATGTCAGCTAGGTCTCCCGTGATACAAGTCAGTATTCGACATCCATCCATGTCAGCTAGGTCTCCCGTGATACAAGTCAGTATTCGACATCCATCCATGTCAGCTAGGTCTCCCGTGATACAAGTCAGTATTCGACATCCATCCATGTCAGCTAGGTCTCCCGTGATACAAGTCAGTATTCGACATCCATCCATGTCAGCTAGGTCTCCCGTGATACAAGTCAGTATTCGACATCCATCCATGTCAGCTAGGTCTCCCGTGATACAAGTCAGTATTCGACATCCATCCATGTCAGCTAGGTCTCCCGTGATACAAGTCAGTATTCGACATCCATCCATGTCAGCTAGGTCTCCCGTGATACAAGTCAGTATTCGACATCCATCCATGTCAGCTAGGTCTCCCGTGATACAAGTCAGTATTCGACATCCATCCATGTCAGCTAGGTCTCCCGTGATACAAGTCAGTATTCGACATCCATCCATGTCAGCTAGGTCTCCCGTGATACAAGTCAGTATTCGACATCCATCCATGTCAGCTAGGTCTCCCGTGATACAAGTCAGTATTCGACATCCATCCATGTCAGCTAGGTCTCCCGTGATACAAGTCAGTATTCGACATCCATCCATGTCAGCTAGGTCTCCCGTGATACAAGTCAGTATTCGACATCCATCCATGTCAGCTAGGTCTCCCGTGATACAAGTCAGTATTCGACATCCATCCATGTCAGCTAGGTCTCCCGTGATACAAGTCAGTATTCGACATCCATCCATGTCAGCTAGGTCTCCCGTGATACAAGTCAGTATTCGACATCCATCCATGTCAGCTAGGTCTCCTGTGATACAAGTCAATATTCGACATCCATCCATGTCAGCTAGGTCTCCTGTGATACAAGTCAGTATTCGACATCCATCCATGTCAGCTAGGTCTCCCGTGATACAAGTCAATATTCGACATCCATCCATGTCAGCTAGGTCTCCCGTGATACAAGTCAGTATTCGACATCCATCCATGTCAGCTAGGTCTCCCGTGATACAAGTCAGTATTCGACATCCATCCATGTCAGCTAGGTCTCCCGTGATACAAGTCAGTATTCGACATCCATCCATGTCTGAGGACATCGCGAGATAACGTGGAAACCGGCCACTAGGAGCAACAGTGAGCGCTCTTATCTTCAAGTAGGTTTCGGTGTTGTGGATGGGCGTAAACATCTATCTCTGATTTCAAAGTTTGCAAGTTCGAATTCAGTAATAGAAAGTTGCTTTTGATATGTTGGTTTTAAGCCTATCCCAAACCAGACTTAATGCCTGAACTTAAACCTAACCTTAAACACACCAGAATTTGACATTTGAGAAACATGGATGAATGTCTGATTCTGACGTGACTGTGAGAGCTGGTAGGAAGTACTGGTGTTAGTTCACTGTGAACATCTGCAGTCCACACTGGTTGGGTATATGCGTCTGTGGGTCATGCATTTACACTAAGTGTACAAAACATTAGGAACACCCTCCTAATATTGACTTGCACCCACGTTTACCCTCAGAACAGCCTCAATTCGTCAGGACATAGACTACAAGGTGTCGAAAGCGTTCCACACGGATGCTGGCCCATGTTGAAAAATCCAGCAGCACTGCGGTTCTTGACACACTCAAACCGGTGCGCCTGGCACCTACTACCATAACCCGTTCAAAGGCACTTAAATATTTTGTCTTGCCTATTCACCCTCTGAATGGCACATACACAATCCGTATCTCAATTGTCTCAAGGCTTAAAAATCCTTCTTTAACCTGTCTCCTCCCCTTCATCTACACTGAATGATGTAGATTTAACAGGTGACATCAATAAGGGATCATAGCTCTCACCTGGATTCACCTGGTCAGTCTGTCATGGAAAGAGCAGGTGTTCCTAATGTTTTGTCCCCAGTCAGAGTTCTGTAATCCGGAGCATTAATTCAGATACTAATGATTCCTCTGTCGAACTGGGCAGGCAGACAAGAGGCGGAGAGGGACCGTGAAAGAGATCAGGGCTGATTATACAGGTCTTGAGGGGAGACATGTTGAACTGTTCACCCCTGGGAAGAATAACTCCAACAATCATGTTCTTCAGACAGACAGAAAGACAGAGTTCTTCATTGCGACGTTTTGGCCTCTGGCCAGGTCATCAACTGACTCACCTGGTTCAATAAAGAAGAAATAGATAAATAATAGACAGTGAAATCAAATGTGTTTAATAGTTAACATCTCATCAACGCACATATAATTAAGTATATGATAGTTCATTATTTGGGATTTGTTATAAGGCATGAACAGTCTGTGCAAATCGTGCAGTTCATAGAAACAGGCCAATGAAAGAGAGAAATGGAGAGTTGGACAAAGACGGGACAGAGAAAATAAAGAAAAGGACAGTGAGAGAGAGGGGGACAGAGAGAGAGGGACAGTGAGAGAGAGGGACAGTGAGAGAGAGGGACAGTGAGAGAGAGGGGAACACAGAGAGAAAGGAACAATGAGAGAGAGGGGGACAGAGAGAAAAGGACAGTGAGAGAGAGAGAGGGGAACACAGAGAGAAAGGAACAATGAGAGAGAGAGGGGGACAGAGAGAAAAGGACAGTGAGAGAGAGAGGGGAACACAGAGAGAAAGGAACAATGAGAGAGAGAGGGGGACAGAGAGAAAAGGATAGTGAGAGAGAGAGGGGGACAGAGAGAAAAGGACAGTGAGAGAGAGAGGGGAACAGAGAGAAAAGGACAGAGAGAGAGAGGGGAACAGAGAGAGAAAGGAACAATGAGAGAGAGAGGGGAACAGAGAGAAAAGGACAGTGAGAGAGAGGGGAACACAGAGAGAAAGGAACAATGAGAGAGAGAGGGGGACAGAGAGAAAAGGACAGTGAGAGAGAGAGGGGAACAGAGAGAGAAAGGAACAATGAGAGAGAGAGGGGGACAGAGAGAAAAGGACAGTGAGAGAGAGGGGGACAGAGAGAAAAGGACAGTGAGAGAGAGAGGGGAACAGAGAGAAAAGGACAGAGAGAGAGAGGGGAACAGAGAGAGAAAGGAACAATGAGAGAGAGAGGGGGACAGAGAGAAAAGGACAGTGAGAGAGAGGGGAACACAGAGAGAAAGGAACAATGAGAGAGAGAGGGGGACAGAGAGAAAAGGACAGTGAGAGAGAGAGGGGGACAGATAGAAAAGGACAGAGAGAGAGAGGGGAACAGAGAGAAAATGACAGAAAGAGAGAGGGGAACAGAGAGAAAAGGACAGAAAGAGAGAGGGGGACAGAGATAAAAGGACAGAGAGAGAGAGGGGGACAGAGATAAAAGGACAGTGAGGGGGACAGAGTTTTATTTGTTACATGCACAAGTACAGTGAAAAGCTTAACTTGCCAGCCATACCCAACAGTGCAGTGTTCAATATCAAAATAGTATAATGAATAAAAAATAAAACCATGAGAAATAAGAAATAAGAGAGGACGCTACAGTAGGGTCAGTGCCAGTACCAAATGTACATGTGCAGGGATACTGGAGTAGAGAGGTAGATATGTACATGTAGTCAGGGATACTGGAGTAGAGAGGTAGATATGTACATGTAGCTAGGGATACTGGAGTATAGAGGTAGATATGTATATGTAGCCAGGGATACTGGAGTATAGATGTAGATATGTACATGTAGCCAGGGATACTGGAGTATAGAGGTAGATATGTACATGTAGCCAGGGATACTGGAGTATAGAGGTAAATATGTACATGTAGTCTGTAACGGTTTTCTTCCATTGGTGAAGGAGAGGACCAAAATGCAGCGCGGCTAGTGTTCAACATATTTAATAAACAAAGAGACGAATACGTGAACACTATACAAAATACAAAATAACAAATGTGAAAACCGAGACAGACCTATCTGGTGCAGAACACAAACACAGAGACAGGAAACAATCACCCACAAACCCCCAACACAAAACAAGCCACCTATATATGATTCTCAATCAGGGACAACGATAGACAGCTGCCTCTGATTGATAACCATATTAGGCTGAACATAGAAACAGACAAACTAGACACACAACATAGAATTCCCACCCAGCTCACGTCCTGACCAACACTAAACAAGCAAAACACATAAGAACTATGGTCAGGACGTGACAGTACCCCCCTCCTGAGGTGCGGACTCCGAACGCACCCCTAAAACTCACGGGGAGGGTCTGGGTGGGCATCTGTCCGCGGTGGCGGCTCCGGCGCAGGACGAGGACACCACTCCACCATTGTCTTTGTCCCCCTCCTTAGCGTCCTTTGAGTGGCGACCCTCGCCCCCGACCCTGGTCTAGGAACCTTCACAACGGTCCCCCCTAGATAGAGGAGATAGCTCAGGACAGAGAGGTAGCTCAGGACAGAGAGGTAGCTCAGGACAGAGAGGTAGCTCAGGACAGAGAGGTAGCTCAGGACAGAGGGGCAACTACGGACTGAAGGGCAGCTCTGGACTGAAGGGCAGCTCCGGACTACTGGCAGCTCCGGACTGAGGGGCAGCTCCGGACTGAGGGGCAGCTCCGGACTGAGGGGCAGCTCATGACTGGAGGGCAGCTCATGACTGGAGGGCAGCTCATGACTGGAGGGCAGCTCATGACTGGCTGGCGGCTCATGACTGGCTGGCGGCTCTGGCAGCTCCTGACTGGCTGGCGGCTCTGGCAGCTCCTGACTGGCTGGCTGCTCTGGCAGCTCCTGACTGGCTGGCGGCTCCTGACTGGCTGGCGGCTCTGGCGGCTCCTGACTGGCTGGCGGCTCTGGCGGCTCCTGACTGGCTGGCGGCTCTGGCGGCTCCTGACTGGCTGGCGGCTCTGGCGGCTCCTGACTGGCTGGCGGCTCTGGCGGCTCCTGACTGGCTGGCGGCTCTGGCGGCTCCTGACTGGCTGGCGGCTCTGGCGGCTCCTGACTGACGGACGGCTCTGGCGGCTCCTGACTGACGGACGGCTCTGGCGGCTCCTGACTGACGGACGGCTCTAGTGGCTCCTGACTGACGGACGGCTCTAGCGGCTCCTGACTGACGGACGGCTCTAACGGCTCGGGACAGACGGCCGGCTCTAACGGAGCTGGGCAGACGGATGGCTCAGACGACGCTGGGCAGACGGATGGCTCAGACGACGCTGGGCAGACGGATGGCTCAGACGACGCTGGGCAGACGGATGGCTCAGACGACGCTGGGCAGACGGATGGCTCAGACGACGCTGGGCAGACGGATGGCTCAGACGACGCTGGGCAGGCGGATGGCTCAGACGACGCTGGGCAGGCGGATGGCTCAGACGACGCTGGGCAGGCGGATGGCTCAGACGACGCTGGGCAGGCGGATGGCTCAGACGACGCTGGGCAGGCGGATGGCTCAGACGGCGCTGGGCAGGCGGATGGCTCAGACGGCGCTGGGCAGGCGGATGGCTCAGACGGCGCTGGGCAGGCAGATGGCTCAGACGGCGCTGGGCAGGCAGATGGCTCAGACGGCGCTGGGCAGACGAGCAGTGCAGGCGGCGTTGGGCAGACGGCCGACTCTGACCTGCTGAGGCGCACAGTAGGCCTGGTGCGTGGTGTCGGAACTGGTGGTACCGGACTGGAGACACGCACCTCAAGGCTAGTGCGGGGAACAGGAACAGGGCACACTGGACTCTCGAGGCGCACTATAGGCCTGGTGCGTGGTACCGGAACTGGAGGTACCGGGCTGAGGGCACGCACCTCAGGGCGAGTGCGGGGAGAAGGAACAGTGCGTACAGGGCTCTGGAGACGCACAGGAGGCTTGGTGCGTGGTGCCGGAACTGGAGGTACTGGGCTGGAGAAACGCACCATAGGGAGAGTGCGTGGAGGAGGAACAGGGCTCTGGAGACGCACTGGAAGCCTGGTGCGTGGTGTAGGCACTGGTGGTACTGGGCTGGGGCCACGCACCATAAGGCGAGTGCGGGGTGCTGGAACTGGAGGTACTGGGCTGGGGCGGGAAGGTGGCGCCGGATATACCGGACCGTGCAGGCGTACTGGCTCCCTTGAGCACTGAGCCTGCCCAACCTTACCTGGTTGCATGCTCCCCGTAGCCCGACCAATGCGGGGAGGTGGAATAACCCGCACTGGGCTGTGTAGGCGAACCGGGGACACCATGCGTAAGGCTGGTGCCATGTACACCGGCCCGAGGAGACGTACTGGAGGCCAGATATGTTGAGCCGGCTTCATGGAACTTGGCTCAACGCTCAATCTAGCCCGGCCAGTGCGGGGAGGTGGAATAACCTGCACCGGGCTATGCACACGTACAGGAGACACCGTGCGCTCTTCCGCATAACACGGTGTCTGCCCGTACTCCCGCTCTTCAAGGTAAGCATGAGAAGTGGGCGCAGGTCTCCTACCTGACTTCGCCACACTACCCTTTAGCCTCCCCCCAAGAAATGTTTGGGATTTCTTCTCGGGTTTCCGTGCTAGCCGCGTACCTTCATAACGCCGGTTCCTCTCTCCGGTTGCCTCTGCTCTCCTAGCTGCCTCCAGCTGTTCCCATGGGAGGCGATCCTTTCCAGCCAGGATCTCCTCCCATGTGTAGCAACCCTTGCCGTCCAAAACGTCCTCCCAAGTCCATTTCTCCTGGTCCCGATGCTGTCGCTGCTGTCGCTGCTGCCCGTTGCCACGCTGCTTGGTCCTAGTTTGGTGGGTGATTCTGTAACGGTTTTCTTCCATTGGTGAAGGAGAGGACCAAAATGCAGCGCGGCTAGTGTTCAACATATTTAATAAACAAAGAGACGAATACGTGAACACTATACAAAATACAAAATAACAAATGTGAAAACCGAGACAGACCTATCTGTTGCAGAACACAAACACAGAGACAGGAAACAATCACCCACAAACCCCCAACACAAAACAAGCCACCTATATATGATTCTCAATCAGGGACAACGATAGACAGCTGCCTCTGATTGAGAACCATATTAGGCTGAACATAGAAACAGACAAACTAGACACACAACATAGAATTCCCACCCAGCTCACGTCCTGACCAACACTAAACAAGCAAAACACATAAGAACTATGGTCAGGACGTGACATAGTCAGGGATACTGGAGTATAGATGTAGATATGTACATGTAGTCAGGGATACTGGAGTAGAGAGGTAGATATGTACATGTAGTCAGGAATACTGGAGTAGAGAGGTAGATATGTACATGTAGCCAGGGATACTGGAGTATAGAGGTAGATATGTACATGTAGCCAAGGATACTGGAGTATAGAGGTAGATATGTACATGTAGCCAGGGATACTGGAGTATAGAGGTAGATATGTACATGTAGCCAAGGATACTGGAGTATAGAGGTAGATATGTACATGTAGCCAAGGATACTGGAGTATAGAGGTAGATATGTACATGTAGCCAGGGATACTGGAGTATAGAGGTAGATATGTACATGTAGTCAGGAATACTGGAGTATAGAGGTAGATATGTACATGTAGCCAAGGATACTGGAGTATAGAGGTAGATATGTACATGTAGCCAAGGATACTGGAGTATAGATGTAGATATGTACATGTAGCCAGGGATACTGGAGTAGAGAGGTAGATATGTACATGTAGTCAGGGATACTGGAGTATAGAGGTAGATATGTACATGTAGCCAAGGATACTGGAGTATAGAGGTAGATATGTACATGTAGCCAGGGATACTGGAGTATAGAGGTAGATATGTACATGTAGCCAGGGATACTGGAGTATAGATGTAGATATGTACATGTGCAGGGATACTGGAGTATAGAGGTAGATATGTACATGTAGCCAGGGATACTGGAGTATAGAGGTAGATATGTACATGTAGCCAAGGATTAGGAGAAAGTGACTGGTAGCAAGATTAATAACAACAATAATAATAATAATAAACAGTATGGCAGCAGCATAAGTGGTGGGTGAGTGTGTGTTGGTGAGTATGTGTTGGTGAGTGTGTGTTGGTGAGTGTGTGTTGGTGAGTGTGTGTTGGTGAGTGTGTGTTGGTGAGTGTGTGTTGGTGAGTGTGTGTTGGTGTTAGTGTGAGTGTGCAGGAGTGTCACTGTATGTGTCATAGGCGAATATAGGCCTTCATATAAACAGGGCTGAAAAAAGTGACTGGTAGCAAGAACATATAAATACGCATGGTAATATACTAATGGTAATATATACAGTGCCTTCAGAAAGTGTTACAGACTGAATTTAAAATGGATTAAACAAATACTTTTGTCACTGGCCTACACACAATACCCAATAATGTCAAAGTGGAATTATGTTTTTCAAAATTATTACAAATGTATTAAAAATGAAAAGGTGAAATGTCTTGAGTCAATAAGTATTCAACCCATTTGTTATGGCAAGACTACATAAGTTCAGGAGTACAAATGTGCTTAACAAGTCACATAATAAGTTGCATGAACTCAGTCTGTGTGCAATAATAGTGTTTAACAGTTAAGAACAAATTCTTATTTTCAATGACGGCCTAGGAACAGCGGGTTAACTGCCTTGTTCATGGGCAGACCGATATATTTATACCTCGTCAGCTCGGGGATTCAATCTAGCAACCTTTCGGTTACTGGCCCAACACTCTAACCACTAGGCTACATGCCGTCCCATCATACAGAACACACCAACATGGAAGACAAAAGCCCTTTGTGTTTGGCTGTTGTCCAGGGTGTCCAGGCCTCTAGAGACCACTAATAGAAACAGCTCATTAAGGTCATAGTCTGGAATCCACAGAATGAGGATGAGGAATGTAAAGATAAGGAATACTGCATTAACATTACTGTGTCAATAATGGTGTTGAGTTCATGTGGTTTCATATTGACATTAAGGTAAGGGGTTAGAGGTTAGATAAATGGCAGAGTGTTAAAATCAACTTTACCAAAGTGACTACAAGGGCACAGAATTCCCTCTCACCTCCCTCCCGTTCCAACAATATCTCTTTCTCTTTTTCTGTTTGACATTGTTCTCAGGCCTTAGTAGGTCTTCATTGAAACCTCCCACAAAGGAGTCTGAGTCTGAGTTCTCCAGCCCTTGCAGTGTTGCATAGTGGTAGAATACAGTCCAGAACAGTTACAGAACAGAGCACAGAGCATGTTACAGAATTACACTACCAGTCAAAAGTTTGGACACGCCTACTCATTCAAGTGTTTTTCTTTATTTTTACTATTTTCTACATTGTAGAATAATAGTTAAGAGATCAAAACTAGGAAATAACACATATGGAATCATGTAGTAACCAAAAAAGTGTTAAACAAATCAAAATATATGTTATATTTGAAATTCTTTAACGTAGCCAACCTTGATGACAGCGTTGCACACTCTTGGCATTCTCGCAAAAAGCTTCACCTAGGGTGCTTTTCCAACAGTCTTGAAGGAGTTCCCACATATGCTGAGCACTTCTTGGCTGCCTTTCCTTCACTCTGCGGTCCAACTCATCCCAAACCATCTCAATTGGGTTGAGGTCGAGTGATTGTGGAGGCCAGGTCATCTGATGCAGCACTCCATCACTCTCCTTCTTGGTCAAATAGCCCCTACACAGCCTGGAGGTGTGTTGGGTCATTGTCCTGTTGAAAAACAAATGATAGTCCCACTAAGCCCAAACCAGATGGGATGGTGTATCGCTGCAGAATGCTGTGGTAGCCATGCTGGTTAAGTGTGTCTTGAATTCTAAATAAATCACTGACAGTGTCACCAGCAAAGCACCCCCACACCATCACACCTCCTCCTCCATGCTTCACAGTGGGATCATCCGTTCACCTACTCTCCGTCTCACAAAGACACGGCGGTTGGAACCAAAAATCTCAAATTAGGACTCATCAGACCAAAGGACAGATTTCCACTGGTCTAATGTCCATTGCTCGTGTTTCTTGGCCCAAGCAAGTCTCTTCTTCTTGTTGGTGTCCTTTAGGAGTAGTTTCTTTGCAGCAATTCGACAATGAAGGCCTGATTCACAAAGTCTCCTCTGCTCAGTTCATGTTGAGATGTGTTACTTGAACTCTGTGAAACAATTATTTGGGCTGCAATCTGAGGTGCAGTTAACTCTAATGAACGTATTCTCTGCAGCAGAGGTAACTCTGGGTCTTCCTTTCCTGTGGCGGTCCTCATGAGAGCCAGTTTCATCATAGAGCTAGATGGTTTTTGCGACTGCACATGAAGAAACCTTCAAAGTTTTTGAAATTTTCCGGATTGACTGACCTTCATGTCTTAAAGTAATGATGGACTGTCATTTCTCTTTGCTAATTTGAGCTGTTCTTGCAATAATATGGACTTAGTCTTTTACCAAATAGGGCTATCTTCTCTATACCACCCTACCTTGACACAACACAACTGGCTCAAACGCATTAAGAAGGAAAGAAATTCCACAAATTAACTTTTAACAAGGCACACCTGTTAACTGAAATGCAAAGCTGTCATCAAGGCAAAGGGTGGCTACTTTGAAGAACATAATTCCATATGTGTTATTTCATAGTTTTGATGTCTTCATTATTACTCTACAATGTAGAAAATAGTAAAAAAATAAAGAAAAACCCTGGAATGAGTAGGTGTGTCCAAACTTTTGACTGGTTCTGTACATGAACCCTTAAACTACCCACTGTTAATCACTCTTTTCTCCTCTGTTTCTTCTTCTTCTTTCTTCTTTCCTTCTTATGTAAACGTGAAAGTGCTATGTGTGTGTGTGTGTGTGTGTGTGTGTGTGTGTGTGTGTGTGTGTGTGTGTGTGTGTGTGTGTGTGTAGAGTCTCTGGTCTCTGTCTCAGGTCCAAACCTCCATGAAGCTGATGGAAGCTGACATCACTGTCAGTGATTTCCTTGGTTGGTCGTATAAACGCTATTGAAATGGTTGTCCTACCCAGGTTTCTTTACCTCTTCCAATGTCTACCCAATTTCATACCATAAAGCTATTTTAAGAAACTGGATTCAATAGTAACTCCATTTTTATGGGATAACAAGGCAGCCAGAATTTCAAAGAAGCATTTATGCAAGTAATTTCTTAAGGACACATATCCCACAGTATGGCATGAAGCCAAATAGTCCTACATTAGATAGCTTGATCCTTGTCAAACCCCATTCAAAAGGGTCGGTCTCTAGACTTTATGATGTGCTACAGGCCCACATAGAGGTATCCACAGACACCATTAAAAGGGCTTGGGAACAAGAACTTGGTTCAGAAATCTCAAATGAGGACTGGATAGAAGCTCTCAGGAATATAAACCACAGTTCAGTGAATGCCAGACACAACCTTGTACAGTTTAAGGTGATACACAGGTTACACTACTCAAAAGTAAAACTGAATAAAATATTCCCGGACACCTCACCACTGTGTGAGAGGTGCAAGCAGGATGAGGGGACGTTGACCCTCTTATTCTGGACATGCCCTAAGTTACCTGCTTACTGGGCTCTCATTTTTGATTACTTATCTAAGGCCTTTGATAGAGTTCTAGCCCCAGACCCATTGATCGCTCTGTTTGGTACAGTTGATGGGAATAACCAGGAAGGGAAAGCTGTCTCTCTTTGTACTCTATTAGCCAAAAGGCTCATATTGCAATTTTGGAAATTGGAGACTGTACCTACATTTGAAATGTGGTTACGGGATTTAGGGAATGTAATACATATGGAAAAGATTCGATACAACACCTCCAATAGAAGTCCAGTGTTTTACAAAATATGTCAGCCGATACTGGATAAATGGTCTAGTCCCGCTTCATAACTGGGCTGATGATCTGCTGCTACTCTGTGCTGTACTCCACTCAATATTTATTTTTGGCTTAACTACACTGCTTGTAATGACTATATGCTGTCTTCTTATACATGTACCACCTAATAGGATTTTGTTTTATTTTGTGTATGTGTGAGTTAACTTTTGTTTTGTCCTCTAAATTGGCCATCCCATTCAACAGTACAATGAATGTCATTGTTTGTATTGCTGTCTTTTTTATTTTATTTTTATTGGAAAATAATAAAAATATTATTTAAAAAAAAAACACTACCACAACAACACTACCACATCACTACCACATCAACACTACCACAACAACACTACCACATCACTACCACATCAACACTACCACAACAACACTACCACATCACTACCACATCAACACTACCACAACACTACCACAACAACACTACCACAACACTACCACATCAACACTACCACATCACTACCACAACAACACTACCACATCACTACCACATCAACACTACCACAACACTACCACAACAACACTACCACATCACTACCACAACAACACTACCACATCACTACCACATCAACACTACCACAACACTACCACAACAACACTACCACAACACTACCACAACAACACTACCACATCAACACTACCACAACAACACTACCACATCACTACCACAACACCACTACCACAACACTACCACAACAACAACACAACATCACTACCACAACAACACTACCACAACACTACCACAACACTACCACAACAACACTACCACAACACTACCACATCAACACTACCACATCAACACTACCACAACAACACTACCACAACAACACTACCACAACACTACCACATCACTACCACAACAACACTACCACATCACTACCACAACAACACTACCACATCACTACCACAACAACACTACCACATCACTACCACAACAACACTACCACAACAACACTACCACAACACTACCACAACACTACCACATCAACACTACCACAACACTACCACACCAACACTACCACAACAACACCACAACAACACTACCACATCACTACCACAACACCACTACCACATCAACACTACCACAACACCACAACAACACTACCACAACAACACTACCACATCAACACTACCACAACAACACTACCACATCAACACTACCACATCAACACCACATCAACAACACCACAACAACACTACCACAACACTACCACATCACTACCACAAAACCACTACCACATCAACACTACCACAACACCACAACATCACTACCACAACAACACTACCACAACAACACTACCACAACAACACCACAACAACACTACCACAACAACACTACCACATCAACACTACCACATCAACACTACCACAACAACACTATCACAACACTACCACAACAACACTACCACAACAACACTACCACATCAACACCACAACATCACTACCACAACAACACTACCACAACACCACAACATCACTACCACAACAACACTACCACAACAACACTACAACAACACTACCACATCAACACCACAACAACACTACCACAACAACACTACCACAACACCACAACATCACTACCACAACAACACTACCACAACACTACCACAACAACACTACCACATCAACACTACCACAACACTACCACAACAACACTACCACATCAACACTACCACAACAACACTACCACAACAACACTACCACATCAACACTACCACAACACTACCACAACACCACAACAACACTACCACAACAACACTACCACAACACTACCACAACAACACTACCACATCACTACCACAACAACACTACCACATCAACACTACCACAACACTACCACATCAACACTACCACAACACTACCACAACAACACTACCACAACACTACCACAACAACACTACCACAACACTACCACAACACTACCACAACAACACTACCACAACACTACCACAACACCACAACAACACTACCACAACACTACCACATCAACACTACAACAACACTACCACATCAACACTACCACAACACCACAACAACACTACCACATCAACACCACAACAACACTACCACAACAACACTACCACAACACCACAACAACACTACCACATCAACACCACAACAACACTACCACATCACTACCACAACAACACTACCACAACACTACCACAACAACACTACCACAACAACACTACCACAACAACACTACCACAACAACACTACCACAACACTACCACAACACTACCACAACAACACTACCACAACATCACTACCACAACAACACTACCACAACACTACCACAACACTACCACATCACTACCACAACACCACAAAAACACTACCACAACACTACCACAACACTACCACAACAACACTACCACATCAACACTACCACAACACTACCACAACACTACCACAACAACACTACCACATCAACACCACCACAACACCACAACAACACTACCACATCAACACTACCACAACACTACCACAACAACACTACCACATCAACACCACCACAACACCACAACAACACTACCACAACACTACCACAACAACACTACCACATCAACACCACCACAACACCACAACAACACTACCACATCAACACTACCACAACACTACCACAACAACACTACCACAACAACACTACCACATCAACACTACCACATCAACACTACCACATCAACACTACCACAACACTACCACAACACTACCACAACAACACTACCACAACACTACTACCACAACACTACCACAACACTACTACAACAACACTACCACAACAACACTACCACAACAACACTACCACAACAACACTACCACATCAACACTACCACAACACTACCACATCACTACCCCAACATCACTACCACAACACCACAACAACACTACCACATCAACACTACCACATCACTACCACAACACTACTACCACAACACTACCACATCACTACCACAACAACACTACCACAACAACACCACAACACTACCACATCAACACTACCACAACACTACTACCACATCACTACCACCACAACACTACCACAACAACACTACCACATCAACACTACCACATCAACACTACCACAACACTACCACAACAACACTACCACATCAACACTACCACAACAACACTACCACATCAACACTACCACAACAACACTACCACAACAACACTACTACCATAACACTACCACAACACTACCACAACAACACTACCACAACAACACTACTACCATAACACTACCACAACACTACCACAACAACACTACCACAACAACACTACCACAACAACACTACCACAACAACACTACCACATCAACACTACCACATCAACACTACCACAACACTACCACAACAACACTACCACAACAACACTACCACAACAACACTACCACAACAACACTACCACATCAACACTACCACAACACTACCACAACAACACTACCACAACAACACTACTACCATAACACTACCACAACACTACCACAACAACACTACCACAACAACACTACCACAACAACACTACCACAACAACACTACCACATCAACACTACCACAACACTACCACAACAACACTACCACAACACCACTACCACAACACTACCACATCAACACTACCACAACACTACCACATCACTACCACCACAACACTACCACAACAACACTACCACAACAACACTACCACATCACTACCACATCACTACCACATCAACACTACCACAACACTACCACAACAACACAACAACACTACCACAACAACACTACCACAACACTACTACCACAACACTACCACAACAACACTACCACAACACTACTACCACAACACTACCACATCACTACCACATCACTACCACATCAACACTACCACAACAACACTACCACATCAACACTACCACATCAACACTACCACAACACTACCACATCAACACTACCACATCAACACTACCACAACAACACTACCACATCAACACTACCACAACACTACCACATCAACACTACCACATCAACACTACCACAACACTACCACATCAACACTACCACATCAACACTACCACATCAACACTACCACAACAACACTACCACATCAACACCACAACAACACTACCACAACAACACCACAACAACACTACCACAACAACACTACCACATCAACACTACCACATCAACACTACCACAACACTACCACATCAACACTACCACAACAACACCACATCAACACTACCACAACACTACCACATCAACACTACCACAACAACACCACATCAACACTACCACATCAACACTACCACAACACTACCACATCAACACCACCACAACACTACCACAACAACACCACAACAACACTACCACAACAACACTACCACAACAACACTACCACAACACTACCACAACACTACCACAACACTACCACATCAACACTACCACAACACCACAACAACACTACCACATCAACACTACCACAACACTACCACAACACTACCACATCAACACTACCACAACACCACAACAACACTACCACATCAACACTACCACAACAACACTACCACATCAACACCACATCAACACTACCACAACACTACCACAACACTACCACAACAACACTACCACAACACTACCACATCAACACTACCACAACAACACTACAACAACACTACCACATCAACACCACCACATCAACACTACCACAACACTACCACAACAACACCACATCAACACTACCACAACAACACTACCACAACACTACCACAACACTACCACAACAACACCACATCAACACTACCACAACACTACCACATCAACACTACCACAACAACACTACAACAACACTACCACATCAACACTACCACATCAACACTACCACATCAACACTACCACATCAACACTACCACATCAACACTACCACATCAACACTACCACATCAACACTACCACATCAACACTACCACAACAACACTACAACAACACTACCACATCAACACTACCACAACAACACTACCACAACAACACTACCACAACACTACCACAACAACACTACCACATCACTACCACAACACTACCACAACACTACCACAACACTACCACAACACTACCACAACAACACTACCACAACACTACCACAACACTACCACAACAACACTACCACATCACTACCACAACAACACTACCACATCAACACTACCACAACACTACCACAACACCACAACAACACTACCACATCAACACTACCACAACAACACTACCACAACACTACCACAACACTACCACAACACCACAACAACACTACCACATCAACACTACCACAACACCACAACAACACTACCACAACAACACTACCACATCACTACCACAACAACACTACCACATCAACACTACCACAACACTACCACAACACCACAACAACACTACCACATCAACACTACCACAACAACACTACCACAACAACACTACCACAACACTACCACAACACTACCACAACACCACAACAACACTACCACATCAACACTACCACAACAACACTACCACAACACTACCACAACAACACTACCACAACAACACTACCACAACACTACCACATCAACACTACCACAACAACACTACCACAACACTACTACCACAACACTACCACAACAACACTACCACAACAACACTACCACATCACTACCACAACAACACTACCACAACAACACTACCACAACAACACTACCACAACACTACCACAACAACACTACCACAACACTACCACAACACTACTACCACAACACTACCACAACAACACTACCACAACACTACTATCACAACACTACCACATCACTACCACATCAACACTACCACAACAACACTACCACAACAACACTACCACAACACTACCACAACAACACTACCACATCAACAATACCACAACACTACCACAACAACACTACCACAACAACACTACCACAACACTACCACAACACTACCACAACAACACTACCACAACAACACTACCACAACACTACCACAACAACACTACCACAACAACACTACCACAACAACACTACCACATCAACACTACCACAACACTACCACAACAACACTACCACATCAACACTACCACAACACTACCACAACAACACTACCACAACAACACTACCACAACACTACCACAACATCACTACCATAACACTACCACAACACTACCACAACACTACCATAACACTACCACAACAACACTACCACAACAACACTACCACAACAACACCACAACAACACTACCACAACACTACCACAACATCACTACCACAACACTACCACAACACTACCACAACACTACCATAACACTACCACAACAACACTACCACAACAACACTACCACAACAACACTACCACAACAACACTACCACAACAACACTACCACAACACTACCACAACACTACCACAACATCACTACCACATCAACACTACCACAACACTACCACAACAACACTACCACAACAACACTACCACATCAACACTACCACAACAACACTACCACAACACTACCACAACACTACCACAACATCACTACCACATCAACACTACCACAACACTACCACAACAACACTACTACAACAACACTGCCACAACAACACTACCACATCAACACTACCACAACAACACCACAACAACACCACAACACTACCACAACACTACCACAACAACACTACCACAACACTACCACAACACTACTACCACAACAACACCACAACAACACCACAACACTACCACAACACTACCACATCACTACCACAACACTACCACAACACTACTACCACAACAACACTACCACAACAACACTACCACATCAACACTACCACAACACTACCACAACACTACCACATCACTACCACAACAACACTACCACATCAACACTACCACATCAACACTATCACAACACCACAACAACACTACCACAACAACACTACCACAACAACACTACCACAACAACACTATCACAACAACACTACCACACTACCACAACAACACTACCACAACACTACCACAACACTACCACAACACTACCACAACACTACCACAACACTACCACAACAACACTACCACAACAACACTACCACATCACTACTACCACAACAACACTACCACATCAACACTACCACATCAACACTACCACAACACTACCACAACAACACTACCACAACACTACCACAACACTACCACAACAACACTACCACAACACTACCACAACAACACTCCCACAACACTACCACAACAACACTACCACAACACTATCACAACAACACTCCCACAACACTACCACAACAACACTACCACAACACTACTACCACAACACTACCACAACACTACCACAACAACACTACCACAACAACACTACCACAACACTACCACAACAACACTACCACATCAACACTACCACAACAACACTACCACAACAACACTACCACAACAACACTATCACAACAACACCACAACAACAACACTATCACATCAACACCACAACACTACCACAACAACACTACCACAACAACACTACCACAACAACACTATCACAACAACACCACAACAACAACACTATCACATCAACACCACCACAACAACACTACCACAACAACACTATCACAACAACACTACCACAACAACACTATCACATCAACACCACAACACTACCACAACACTACCACAACACTACCACAACACTACCACAACAACACTACCACAACAACACTACCACAACACTACCACAACACTACCACAACACTACAACAACACTACCACAACAACACTACCACAACAACACTACCACAACAACACTATCACATCAACACCACAACAACACTACCACAACAACACTACCACAACAACACTACCACAACAACACTACCACATCAACACTACCACATCAACACCACCACAACAACACTACCACAACAACACTACCACAACAACACTATCACAACAACACCACAACAACAACACTATCACATCAACACCACCACAACAACACCACCACAACAACACTACCACAACAACACTATCACAACAACACTACCACAACAACACTACTACAACAGCTCCGTTCCAGCCTTTATTATGAGCCTTCCTCCCCTCAGCAGCCTCCACTGCAACACACCATTGGTAGAGCTTTCTTTGCTGGGGGAAAAGAGGGGGAACATGTAAGAGAGGAAACAGGGGAAAGTTAAAGTGGAAAGAATAGGAGACCCTGACCCTTAACCCTTGAATCTGGTGGTGTTTAGTAACACCAAAGATGGTGGACAAAAGATGACGTCATACTCAGGCTGTTTAGTATTGAAAAAAATGTGTCACAGTTCCAGTTTGATAGCAGCTGGTTCTGGTCTGCTTAGTTCATCAACTGTATTTGAACCAGAAGAAAATTAGGGAGTGGGATGTCTCGCTTCCTCTTCCGTATCTGGTAATACTGTGGTCAGGAGTCACTGAGCTAGCGAGGGGGAGTGTAAAGATCTACACAAAATACCTCAGGGTTAAGGGCTTGAGGCCAGGCCGGGGCTAGGGAGGGGGTACGGGCTCAGGGTCTACTGTATATGGTCTGAGGGAATTTGGAACTAAGAAGCAGCACCCCCTCTTATGGGGAACCAAGGCACCACCGCAGAGACACTATTCAATTATTAAATATGTAATTCTGTGGACACCACAATTTCCGCCCCGCTGTGAGATCACTTCCTGCCCCAGTGTTTCTGCAGGTTTATACAGGAAGCAAAACCTCAGTTTGACCCTGGAGTTTCTCCAAGAACACTCACCTTCCACCAGTGTGTGTGCGTGTGTGTGTGTGTGTGTGTGTGTGTGTTCTGTTCTGTTTTTGCAGGTACGTTTGCGTGTAGATCTGGCATATGTGGTATGCATGTCTATCAGGGGAGGTAGGGGAGGACCATCCTCGTCAGTGAAATGCCCCCAAAAATAAGTGAAACGTTACAAAAGTTATCCTTTTAAAATAAAGCTATACTAAATATATTCATATGTCACCAAATAATTTATTAAAATACACTGTTTTGCAATGAAGGTCTACAGTAACTTCAGCACTGTCTGGGCTAGCACCATGGTGTAGCCGGAGGACAGCTAGCTTCCGTCCTCCTCTGGCTACATTGACTTCAATACAAAACCTACGAAGCTCGTAGGCCTCAACCCCTTCCATAGACATACATGGTAATTATGAACACTTATGGAGGACGTCCTCCAACCAATCAAAGCTTCTGCAGAATGAACTGACATGTTATCCATTCAATCATGGTGATCATTGGTGACATTGTTGGATGGAGATTAAGAGTGAAGAGTGATAGTTGAGCATTTTTTATATATTATTCAATTCAAATAATTTTTTTAAATTACAGGAGACGGAGGAGGTATATTATAAATAGTTTTCTTGGTTTTAGAACTTTATTTTTGTGTCCAGTTAGTGTAATTTATTTAAATTTGCTTTGCTAACTTCAGTAGCTAGCTAGCTACCAGCGTGATTGTGCAGTTTTCTCTGCCAAAATGGCCAACGCTGCCAAAAATGTTGTGACATTTTTGTTGAAAAACCCCTTTCATTCTCTGGGGTACACGGAAAAGGTGTGAATTAAAAGCGAGTGTTGACCTCTGCCTGAGATCAGATTCATGAAAAATAATGAAAATGTGAAGACGTTCAATACCACAAGGGTATCAAAAGTATATCTGTTTAACAGGGAACCTTTCATCAAGCTGCCTGTATTGCTGGCAGTGATGCCAACTTAGCAATTTTGTTGCTAGATTTAGCAACTTTTCAGACTACCCTGGCAACTTCTTTTTCAAACAGCACCTAGCAACACATTTAGCTACTATAAACAACTTTTGAAAAGTGTCTCAAACGCTAAAATGCGTGCATTTCCCCTCTAAATGACACAACAATGATTTTCTCTGTCACACATTCAGTCACAACACACGTGCCTGGCTGCAAAAGTGCATTGTGAGTGACATCAGCAGAAGGCGCTCAGCTCGTGCACAGACAGCAGCAGGCCAGCAGCAATTTCAGCAAATTGCAAATCATTGTTGGCAGCAGTAGTACGGGTTCGACGAGCCAAACCCAATGAATATAGTTGGTCACGAATGTTTGATCTTGAACAGAACTTACAACATCAATCAACCTGTCTCAATCAATATTGTACAGCCAGAAGTACAGAAAAGAGTGGGAGTCTGTACCTGAACAAATGTCAAATCATATTTTTTTGCCGAGATGGCCAGTCAATTTGAGGAACATTATTGTGTATTCTACGTAATGACGCAGTTTTACGTTATCACGCAATGACATCACAACGTCATTTAGCAACTTTTAGCAACAAACCAACCTGCCTCTAGCAATTTACCCTGAAAATTAGTTGGCAACACTGATTGCTGGCCTTGCCTGCTTTTTGGAAAGTCTAACCCTTAGTCAAAAGGTGGGTACTGTGACCTGAAGAACTTCGATCGTTCAGCTAAACAGAATAACAAAAGCAGGGAGCGTATAAATGCCCACATCAGATTCAAGCTTCTTGGAAAAAGCTTATCAACACCACCACATTTTTGGGTATGCAAGAATTAGCTTTCAGAGGACACGACGAGAGGGAAAGTTCCGCCAACAAGGGCAACTACAAGGAGCTTGCAGAGGTCAGAGGTCACTACACTCTACGATGCTTTACTTGCTGAACATATCGAACTTTCGACTGTCTTTTCTGGGATGTCGAAAACAATTCTGAATGATTTGATAGCTTCCATTGCATCATCCATTAAAAGTTAGATTAAAGAGAGAGGTTGACGAGGCACATTTTTTAAACGTGCGCTCAACTAGGCTTTCCAATTCCCTCTGGTAGTTATTTAACAAAGATGATAACACAATCACTCCGGACAGACACAAGCAATGTGATGCCACACAAGACCTATGGTGCCACCAGTCTGACCTCTCTGGGACCTATGGTGCCACCAGTCTGACCGCTCTGGGACCTATGGTGCCACCAGTCTGACCTCTCTGGGACCTATGGTGCCACCAGTCTGACCGCTCTGGGACCTATGGTGCCACCAGTCTGACCTCTCTGGGACCTATGGTGCCACCAGTCTGACCACTCTGGGACCTATGGTGCCACCAGTCTGACCGCTCTGGGACCTATGGTGCCACCAGTCTGACCGCTCTGGGACCTATGGTGCCACCAGTCTGACCGCTCTGGGACCTATGGTGCCACCAGTCTGACCGCTCTGGGACCTATGGTGCCACCAGTCTGACCGCTCTGGGACCTATGGTGCCACCAGTCTGACCACTCTGGGACCTATGGTGTCACCAGTCTGACCGCCCTGGAACCTATGGTGCCACCAGTCTGACCGCTCTGGGACCTATGGTGCCACCAGTCTGACCACTCTGGGACCTATGGCGCCATCAGTCTGACCGCTCTGGGACCTATGGTGCCACCAGTCTGACCGCTCTGGGACCTATGGTGCCACCAGTCTGACCGCTCTGGGACCTATGGTGCCACCAGTCTGACCGCTCTGGGACCTATGGTGCCACCAGTCAGACCGCTCTGGGACCTATGGTGCCATCAGTCAGACCGCTCTGGGACCTATGGTGCCATCAGTCAGACCGCTCTGGGACCTATGGTGCCACCAGTCTGACCGCTCTGGGACCTATGGTGCCACCAGTCTGACCGCTCTGGGACCTATGGTGCCACCAGTCTGACCGCTCTGGGACCTATGGTGCCACCAGTCTGACCACTCTGGGACCTATGGTGCCACCAGTCTGACCGCTCTGGGACCTATGGTGCCACCAGTCTGACCGCTCTGGGACCTATGGTGCCACCAGTCTGACCGCTCTGGGACCTATGGTGCCACCAGTCTGACCGCTCTGGGACCTATGGTGCCACCAGTCTGACCGCTCTGGGACCTATGGTGTCACCAGTCTGACCGCTCTGGGACCTATGGTGCCACCAGTCTGACCGCTCTGGGACCTATGGTGCCATCAGTCTGACCGCTCTGGGACCTATGGTGCCACCTGTCTGACCGCTCTGGGACCTATGGTGCCACCAGTCTGACCGCTCTGGGACCTATGGTGCCACCAGTCAGACCGCTCTGGGACCTATGGTGCCACCAGTCTGACCGCTCTGGGACCTATGGTGCCACCGTCTGACCGCTCTGGGACCTATGGTGCCACCAGTCTGACCGCTCTGGGACCTATGGTGCCACCAGTCTGACCGCTCTGGGACCTATGGTGCCATCAGTCTGACCGCTCTGGGACCTATGGTGCCACCAGTCTGACCGCTCTGGGACCTATGGTGCCACCAGTCTGACCGCTCTGGGACCTATGGTGCCACCGTCTGACCGCTCTGGGACCTATGGTGCCACCAGTCTGACCGCTCTGGGACCTATGGTGCCACCAGTCTGACCGCTCTGGGACCTATGGTGCCATCAGTCTGACCGCTCTGGGACCTATGGTGCCACCAGTCTGACCGCTCTGGGACCTATGGTGCCACCAGTCTGACCGCTCTGGGACCTATGGTGGCACCAGTCTGACCGCTCTGGGACCTATGGTGCCACCAGTCTGACCGCTCTGGGACCTATGGTGCCACCAGTCTGACCGCTCTGGGACCTATGGTGGCACCAGTCTGACCGCTCTGGGACCTGTGGTGCCACCAGTCTGACCGCTCTGGGACCTGTGGTGCCACCAGTCTGCTTGCAGTTGTCAGTTATCGTCAGGTATGTGGATGATCAGGGCTTTATTCAGGAACGTTTGTTGAGCTACTTTGATGTGTCAAGTGGGTGAGATGCGCAGTCTTTATACATTTTGAGATGTCTGAGTTTAACTTCATGGAGAAACTTGTGTTCAAACCGACGATGACACAGCTGTAATGGAATGTATCTGCTATTTGTATTTACAGCCAAGTCCCCTCCTGTTCCCTGATTAAGAGGTGAGGACTACTCCACTCCACTACCATTGTCAACTTTCTCCTGACATGAACTGAAGTCACGTCTCATGTGCCTGTTCATCCACTGGCACATTGACTGTTTCCCCTCCAAGCACTGTGAGTACTCCTATCAATTTTCTCTCATTACTGTATGTTGAGTCAATCACAAACACAATCACATTATGACACATCAACGATTTTACTCCTTGCTTGAATTAACTAATTCTTAGCTCTTTTATCAAACTGTGTAGTGTGTTGTGTTATTGTTGAATAAAGATAGACAATACATAAAAAGATCCATTTATGTTTAATTATTGTGCAATTTATATAGGCTACGTTGAGGTTTTTCTTTAATTGCTTTAGGCTATCTGGTATTACTGCATAAACCTAAACTTTAGGGTTTAACTGTACACGAGGCAAATAGCCTACACAGCCAATCGACAAATAACGCTTTTGGGAAGGACAGAAAATGTTAATGTCAACTCACGGAGAAAAAAATGACATTGTCGAAGTTTAAATCAATTGGACAAAAGCTGCGAAAGGAGAGTGTAAAGTAAAGAGAAGGGAGGGCCAGAAAAGTAATGTTTGGGAAAGATGGTAAGTTGTAAAAGAGGATGATAGCAGTGCTGGCTTTGTTATGTGTGATTATTGTGAGGCGCTATTCAAATTCCAGTCACAGGACGGGACTTCAAAAACATTCCTATGGCACCTCAAGGGAACTGTAGCCTACTGTTTAGATTGGTTAAATGGAAACTGGAATCTGGACATAGACAAACAAGAATAATCTACAGTTTTTTTGGCAAACTCCAAGGTCCTCTGATAATACTAGTCCGATGCGAATCGACATCCCTTAGTTTTGAGAGAAATGTCTGAGTTTTGCAGGTGTTGCTCGCGGTTTGATCAAGAAAACAATAACTGATTCGATAAATTGAACGAAGTGCTGCGTATAGTTTATATAGGAAGGGCCTATATGTAGTGCCTTTCACAGTGAATGCTTTTGTTTATACGTTTTGTGCGACCGTATTGAACATCGTCAAATGGACGGACATTCTGGGGTAATATATACATAACCAACGTTCTCTACTAGTCCCGTTGTGAATAGGGCTATAGCCTTAATAATAAATCCTGCAGAATTAAGCATTTATTTTATACACTAAATGTAGGCAACATATGGACTTGGGAACAGAAGTGGAGAAATATTATTTTTTTCTTTCTGCATCTTTAGAGAATGTAATGCTCAGTTAGATACCGTCTGTAGAGTTTCTGTCATCATCATAAAAGCTGATTAGTATTTCAACCACATAAAATATGCATCGAAGCCGAACTGAAATCTTATCAGAAACACGTTGGGTCGTTTTCAAAACTTTATTTTTCATTACAACCGGTCAAACTGATGTCATTTGGACATTTTGCACATAAAGTATTTTTGTTGTTGCTTTATTGTATTTCCTCCCCAGTACCTAAACGTCTTTATTGTATTTCCTCCCCAGTACCTAAACGCCTTTGCTCTGCGAAAGATGACAGAGAAAACTTCACTGATGTCAGCTAGATTGAAGCATTCATTCTATCGATCTATGACATTATTCTGGTGAGCAAGGCTTTATTTAGTCTTCTAGGGCAACATACAATGACAGAAGAGAAGCTGCATGTATCTAATTATAGACAAGTTGACTAACAAATAGCCTACCAAAATGTCGGAAATTATAACCAGAAACATATCTAAATCACGCCCCCCAAAAATTGTTCTGCGGTCTTTGACAGCCTATAGCGCATTTTCTATATTTGCTGGTTGGTACTGGATGTGGGCCGCACTTTATCACATGTATTCGGGCGGTAGCAGATGGGCTATTAGCAATTCCGGGTGGTTGCAAGTGAACAAACAGCTGACCCGCACACCACTAGCGCGCGTGTGTGTGTGTGTGTGTGTGTGTGTGTGTGCTTGCGTATGTATTATAAGCCCCTCCTGGAAAGGTCTCTCCTTCATCATGACATGAATTTCCAAAAACGGTTCCTGGAGTCACAGAGAAAGAGACTTCCATTCACTCCTGCTTTCTCACCCTCTCTGTTTCCTTTCTCACCCTTATCTGTTTCCATTCTCACCCTCTTTTTCCTTTCTCACCTTCTCTGTTTCCTTTCTCACCCTCTCTGTTTCCTTTCTCACCTTCTCTGTTTCCTTTCTCACCCTCTCTGTTTCCTTTCTCACCCTCTCTGTTTCCTTTCTCACCCTCTCTGTTTCCTTTCTCACTCTCTCTGTTTCCTTTCTCACTCTCTCTGTTTCCTTTCTCACCCTCTCTGTTTCCTTTCTCACCCTCTCTGTTTCCTTTCTCCCCCTTCTTTGCTTCCTTTCTCACCCTTCTTTGCTTCCTTTCTCACCCTTCTTTGTTTCATTTCTCACCCTCTCTGTTTCCTTTCTCACCCTCTCTGTTTCCTTTCTCACCCTCTCTGTTTCCTCCTCTCTGTTTCTTTTCTCACCCTTATTTGTTTCCTTTCTCACCCTTCTTTGCTTCCTTTCTCACCCTTCTTTGCTTCCTTTCTCACCCTCTCTGTTTCCTTTCTCACCCTTCTTTGCTTCCTTTCTCACCCTCTCTGTTTCCTTTCTCACCCTTCTTTGCTTCCTTTCTCACCCTCTCTGTTTCCTTTCTCACCCTCTCTGTTTCCTTTCTCACCCATCTTTGCTTCCTTTCTCACCCTCTCTGTTTCCTTTCTCACCCTCTCTGTTTCCTTTCTCACCCTTTCTGTTTCCTTTCTCACCCTCTCTGTTTCCTTTCTCACCCTCTCTGTTTCCTTTCTCACCCTCTCTGTTTCCTTTCTCACCCTCTCTGTTTCCTTTCTCACCCTCTCTGTTTCCTCCTCTCTGTTTCTTTTCTCACCCTTATTTGTTTCCTTTCTCACCCTTCTTTGCTTCCTTTCTCACCCTTCTTTGCTTCCTTTCTCACCCTCTCTGTTTCCTTTCTCACCCTTCTTTGCTTCCTTTCTCACCCTCTCTGTTTCCTTTCTCACCCTTCTTTGCTTCCTTTCTCACCCTCTCTGTTTCCTTTCTCACCCTCTCTGTTTCCTTTCTCACCCATCTTTGCTTCCTTTCTCACCCTCTCTGTTTCCTTTCTCACCCTCTCTGTTTCCTTTCTCACCCTCTCTGTTTCCTTTCTCACCCTCTCTGTTTCCTTTCTCACCCTCTCTGTTTCCTTTCTCACCCTCCCTGTTTCCTTTCTCACCCATCTTTGCTTCCTTTCTCACCCTCTCTGTTTCCTTTCTCACCCTCTCTGTTTCCTTTCTCACCCTCTCTGTTTCCTTTCTCACCCTCCCTGTTTCCTTTCTCACCCTCCCTGTTTCCTTTCTCTTGCTTTCTATGTATGGAAATAATGTATGATTCAGTTACCTGCAGGTACAGTACTGAATTACCCGACAGACTTTAATCTAGGTATTAAAAACATACACACACAATTTTTTTGTACACAAGTGGTACTAGCCAGGGCATGTTGTTCTTTCTCAGAGCTTGTGCTAGAAAGCAAGAGAGAGAGAGGACAGCATCAGCAACACAATTAGACCCAACCAAATCATGAGAAAACCAAAAGAGAATTACTTGACAGATTGGAAAGAATTTACCAAAAAACTAAGCAAACTAGAATGCTATTTGGCCCTAAACAGAGAGTACACAGTGGCAGAATACCTGACCACTGTGACTGACCCAAACTTAAGGAAAGCTTTGACTATGTGCAAACTGCCCACAAAATGAGGTGGAAACTGAGCTGCACTTCCTAACCTCCTGCCCAATGTATGACCATATTAGAGACACATACTTCCCTCAGATTACACAGATCCACAAATAATTAGAAAACAAATCCAATTTTGATAAACTCCCATATCTATTGGGTGAAATTCCACAGTGTGCCATCACAGCAGCAAGATTTGTGACCTGTTGCCACAAGAAAAGGGCAACCAGTGAAGAACAAACACCATTGTAAATACAACCAATATTTATGTTTATTTATTTTCCCTTTTGTACTTTAGCTATTTGTACATCGTTACAACACTGTACATAGCCATAAAAGAACATTTGTAATGTCTATATGCCCTTTTAACTTTTTGACTGTAATGTTTACTGTTCATTTTGTATTGTTTATTTCACTTTTGTTTATTATTTATTTCACTTGCTTTGGCAATGTTAATAAATGTTTCCCATGCCAATATAGCCCTTTGCATTGAGAGAGAGGACCGCTGCTGCAGGGAGTAGCCCCTGAGAAAGAGAAGGAGAGTGGCAAATTAAAAAAACGACACACAAGGACTAGTCTAGTGTCAATCAATAGGACTAGTCTAGTGTAAATCAATAGGACTAGTCTAGTGTAAATCAATAGGACTAGTCTAGTGTAAATCAATAGGTCTAGTCTAGTGTAAATCAATAGGACTAGTCTAGTGTAAATCAATAGGACTAGTCTAGTGTAAATCAATAGGACTAGTCTAGTGTAAATCAATAGGACTAGTCTAGTGTAAATCAATAGGACTAGTCTAGTGTAAATCAATAGGACTAGTCTAGTGTATATCAATAGGACTAGACTAGTGTAAATCAATAGGACTAGTCTAGTGTAAATCAATAGGACTAGTCTAGTGTAAATCAATAGGACTAGTCTAGTGTAAATCAATAGGACTAGTCTAGTGTAAATCAATAGGAGTAGACTGATACAGTTCCTTATGAAATAGTGATGCATGCTTTAGTCTAAGTGACAACACCAGATGTACACTGTGCTCTGGAGGTCAGGTCCCCAGGGGGGCTCTGTGCCAGCCCAGCCAGCACTCACCTTAATTGGGGAGGCCAGGGGCAATGACCACCCGCCAACCACTGCTCTGGATCTCTCACCAGCCAGGTGGCAGCGTGTGTTGTGTCTCTCAGTTGTGAGAGTTGTGTCTCTCACACACACAAATAAACACACACACACACACAGACAAACTCATGCAAGAAGACACACACACAGACACGCACCATCTGCAATTATAAAATAATGGCAACCGTAACAAGACACACCCTTTCCTGAGCTAGAAGACAAACAAGCAGAGACGGGGAGAGACAGAGAGAGAAAGAGTGAGAGACACGGTGACAGTTTCACTGACCTGTACCCACTCAGGGTGTGAGAACCCCATCATGTCGGAGCATCTCTCTCTCTCTCTCTGTCAGAAGACGGCAGATCTAACTGTAACTGCGAGTTGGAGTGAGTGTGAGAGAATGACAGAGGGAGGGAGAGACGGAGAGAGGGAAGGAGAGACTAGGGTAGGACCATTGGATAAAGACATGTCAATCACTGGCAGACAGCCAATGGGGAGCTGGGGATGAGATTCATGGCCAGAATCTCCAGTCACTGGCACCTGTCTGTCTCAATCAAACTCATACACTCCACCCATGCTGTGTAAGTGTGTGTGCATGTGTCCTTGCCTGTGTGGTTGTGACAATAGAATCCATCTTAGCCTTAGCTTACAAGGTCATGTGACACATTGAGGACATTCCAGTGACGTCTGGACCTAACATTCTGCTTCACGCACCCATGGGTCGTTCCACCTCAAAAAGCACCATCTCAGCTTGTTCTGAAATCATTTATGTTGTTAGAAACAGATGAGCATTTCTGCAACAATATTTTTTTTGAAAAATGTTTTGATCTGAGACATTAACCTAATTGATTTTATCCAAATTGGCCATTTTAATTCATAGGATTCGTATAATAGTCAATAAATATAGTACCTAATATCCAATTTGGACCAATCTATTTTCAAGCAATGATTAAGACATGAGGAATCCAAAGAAACTGTCAAAACCCACCGATGAACCCTCCAGTCCCCACGCCAACTCCACCCCGACAACAAGTATATAGCATCAGTCCTGTCTGACCAGTAGTATGGAGCTGTGTCTCAGAGCATCTTGTTTCTTCATCCTATATAAAGTATTCCTAGTGAATTTGGGGATGTTTTTCCCCTGTTCTGACAATATAGTCATTGAAGTTGTTAGGTTTATGTCCCTTCCTGTTATTACCAGGTTCTGACCACTAGATGGTACTGTTCCAGGTGATTTATTTTGAAAGAATTTGTTATCCACTGTTTCAAACTCTTAGCGTTTATGGTACAAATCCAATGCAAGTCAATGGCATCTATATTAGCATTGTCACGCTCCATCCTGACGTACGTAAACATTTATTGTGTAACTCAATGATGTTACTTATAGATGATTTGAATATGAAGCCAGAAAGTGTTAATAAAGGTATTAAAAAAGTTTGCATTTCAAACAGTGGACATGGAAACAAAACCAAAACATAGGTTGATATCATAACTTGTCCATAGACTGGTGGGTGAAAGGTCATATAGTGGATGGTGCCTAATGGAAATCTGCTATCTCCTATAGAGTCCTTTCATATCAGGTCAGCTTAAGGGGAGGAGGAGGACAGGAAGCCACTTCAAACGGTAGAGATAGCCAACACCATATAACTCACATCAGTGGCTCGGTAATAATCTGTACAGCAGGCTGGTTTCTTATTGGTCTCTACAGCACACATGGTCATATATATATACACACACACACACACACACACACACACACACACACACACACACACACACACACACACACACACACACACACACACACACACACACACACACACACACACACACACACACACACACAGTTTCAGCCAGTGTGTGTGTGTATGTTGAGTTTCAGCCAGTGTGTGTGTGTTGAGTTTCAGCCAGTGTGTGTGTGTTGAGTTTCAGCCAGTGTGTGTGTGTGTGTGTGTGTGTGTTGAGTTTCAGCCAGTGTGTGTATGTTGAGTTTCAGCCAGTGTGTGTGTGTGTGTGTATGTTGAGTTTCAGCCAGTGTGTGTGTGTGTTGAGTTTCAGCCAGTGTGTGTATGTTGAGTTTCAGCCAGTGTGTGTGTGTGTGTGTGTGTTGAGTTTCAGCCAGTGTGTGTATGTTGAGTTTCAGCCAGTGTGTGTGTATGTTGAGTTTCAGCCAGTGTGTGTGTGTGTGTGTGTGTGTGTTGAGTTTCAGCCAGTGTGTGTGTGTTGAGTTTCAGCCAGTGTGTGTATGTTGAGTTTCAGCCAGTGTGCGTGTGTTGAGTTTCAGCCGGTGTGTGTGTGTTGAGTTTCAGCTGGTGTGTGTTGTAAATAAATGGTTGTTTGTTTTTGCAGTTGGTGGATTAGATGATATCTGAAAATATTTTCACTGTAAGCACTGTTTCCTCAACACACACACACACACACACACACACACACACACACACACACACACACACACACACACACACACACACACACACACACACACACACACACACACACACACACACACACACACACCTAACCTTCATCTCTCTCTCTAGGTTCTGGCTGACAGGGTTTTACCAGGATATAGGGCTATTGGAAAAGGGTTTTACCAGGGTATAAGACCAGTGAAACAGGGTTTTACCAGGGTATAGGGCTATTGGAAAAGGGTTTTACCAGGGTATAAGACCAGTGAAACAGGGTTTTACCAGGGTATAAGACCAGTGAAACAGGGTTTTACCAGGGTATAAGACCAGTGAAACAGGGTTTTACCAGGATATAGGGCTATTGGAAAAGGGTTTTACCAGGGTACAGGACCAGTGAAACAGGGTTTTACCAGGGTATAAGACCAGTGAAACAGGGTTTTACCAGGATATAGGACCATTGGAACAGGGTTTTACCAGGGTATAGGACCATTGGAACAGGGTTTTACCAGGATATAGGGCTATTGGAACAGGGTTTTACCAGGATATAGGGCTATTGGAAAAGGGTTTTACCAGGATATAGGGCTATTGGAAAAGGGTTTTACCAGGGTACAGGACCAGTGAAACAGGGTTTTACCAGGGTATAAGACCAGTGAAACAAGGTTTTACCAGGGTACAGGACCAGTGAAACAGGGTTTTACCAGGGTATAAGACCAGTGAAACAGGGTTTTACCAGGGTATAAGACCAGTGAAACAGGGTTTTACCAGGGTATAAGACCAGTGAAACAGGGTTTTACCAGGGTACAGGACCAGTGAAACAGGGTTTTACCAGGGTATAAGACCAGTGAAACAGATTCTGATACAGTAGGAGACCAGACAGGCTGAAAGGACCTCTGAGCTTCAAGCTTTTTTAGAAAAATGATTGTATATATAAAATATCTACGTGCAGAGACAGAGAACATTGACCAAAGAACATGTGTTTTTATTATAAGGAATATTTGTGTGATATAAAGTCATCAAAGGATTCATTCAGGAACAGGTGTGTACAAAGAGTAAAGCCATGTGGCGCCAGGTATTTCATGTATTACAAATTCTCTTCTTTTCTTTTTAAAATGTCTATCCTCCTTTCAAATCAAGTTTTATTGGCCACATACACGTGTTTAGCAGTTGTTATTGCGGGTGTAGCAAAATTATTGTGTTTCTAGTTCCCAACAGTGCAGTAATATCTAACAAGTAAAATCTAACAATTTCACAACAACACGCACAATACACACGAATCTAAAGAAAAGGAATGTAATGAAGAATATATAAACACTTTGTCACACTGAATGTACAGAGCTGTTCATGGTTTGATGTATTATGCTGTGTTTTGTTTCTTTTTGACAGATGTTTGTTGGCTACTGGGACAGTTGAATGTACATTAGGCTTGGCCAGAGTCATATATACGTCTATGGCGTTGGGCCTGGCTAATTACCCTGGGTGTAATACTAATTTTAGACAGAGGGTGGCACTGTCGCGCTCTACACCGGATTATAAAACTTCCCAAAAAATGTACAGTGTATAATAATCTGTTATTGAGCCTAACTATAAAATATATATTTATCTGTTGAGTCTGACTATAATATATATGTATCTGTTATTGAGCCTGACTATAAAATATATATTTATCTGTTGAGTTTGACTATAATATATATATGTATCTGTTATTGAGCCTGACTATAAAATATATATTTATCTGTTGAGTCTGACTATAAAATATATATGTATCTGTTATTGAGCCTGACTATAAAATATACATTTATCTGTTGAGTCTGACTATAATATATATATGTATCTGTTATTGAGCCTGACTATAAAATATATATTTATCTGTTGAGTCTGACTATAAAATATATATTTATCTGTTATTGAGCCTGACTGTAAAATATATATTTATCTGTTGAGTCTGACTATAAAATATATTATTTATAAAGCCCTTCTTACATCAGCTGATGTCACAAAGTGCTGTACAGAAACCCAGCCTAAAACCCCAAACAGCAACCAATGCAGGTGTAGAAGCACGGTGGCTAGGAAAAACTCCCTAGAAAGGCAGGAACCTAGGAAGAAATCTAGAGATGAACCAGGCTATGAGGGGTGGCCAGTCCTCTTCTGGCTGTGCCGGGTGGAGATTATAACAGAACATGGCCAAGATGTTCAAATGTTCATAGATGACCAGCAGGGTCAAATAATAATAATCACAGTGGTTGTCGAGGGTGCAACAGGTCAGCACCTCAGGAGTAAATGTCAGTTGGCTTTTCATAGCCGATCATTCAGTGTATCTCTACCGCTCCTGCTGTCTCTAGAGAGTTGAAAACAGCAGGTCTGGGACAGGTAGCACGTCCGGTGAACAGGTCAGGGTTCCATAGCCGCAGGCAGCACAGTTGAAACTGGAGCAGCAGCACGGCCAGGTGGACTGGGGACAGCAAGGAGTCATCATGCCAGGTAGTCCTGAGGCATGGTCCTAGGGCTCAGGTCCTCCGAGAGAGAGAGAGAGAAAGAAAGAAAGAGAGAAAGAGAGAAAGAAAGAGAGAGAGAATTACAGATAGCATACTTAAATTCACACAGGACACCGGATAAGACAGGAGAAATACTCCAGATATAACAGACTGACCCTAGCCCCCCGACACATAAACTACTGAAGCATAAATACTGGAGGCTGAGACGGGAGGGGTCGGGAGACACTGTGGCCCCATCTGACGATACCCCTGGACAGGGCCAAACAGGCAGGATATAACCCCACCCACTTTGCCAAAGCACAGCCCCCGCACCACTAGAGGGATATCTTCAACCACCAACTTACCATCCTGAGACAAGGCCGAGTATAGCCCACAAAGATCTCCGCCACGGCACAACCCAAGGGGGTTGCCTACCCAGACAGGAAGATCATGTCAGTGACTCAACCCACTCAAGTGACGCACCCCTCCTAGGGACGGCATGGAAGAGCACCAGTAAGCCAGTGACTCAGCCCCTGTAATAGGGTTAGAGGCAGAGAATCCCAGTGGAGAGAGGGGAACCGGCCAGGCAGAGACAGCAAGGGCGGTTCGTTGCTCCAGTGCCTTTCCGTTCACCTTCACACTCCTGGGCCAGACTACACTCAATCATAGGACCTACTGAAGAGATGAGTCCTCAATAAAGACTTAAAGGTTGAGACCGAGTCTGCGTCTCTCACATGGGTAGGCAGACCATTCCATAAAAATGGAGCTCTATAGGAGAAAGCCCTGCCTCCAGCTGTTTGCTTAGTGATTCTAAGGACAGTAAGGAGGCCTGCGTCTTGTGACCGTAGCATACGTGTAGGTATGTACGTTAGGACCAAATCGGAAAGATAAGTAGGAGCAAGCCCATGTAATGCTTTGTAGGTTAGCAGAAAAACCTTGAAATCAGCCCTTGCCTTAACAGGAAGCCAGTGTAGAGAGGCTAGCACTGGAGTAATATGATCACATTTTCTGGTTCCAGTCAGGATTCTAGCAGCCGTGTTTAGCACTAACTGAAGTTTATTTTGTGCTTTATCCGGGTAGCCAGATATATATGTATCTGTTATTAAGCCTGACCATGAAATATATATTTATCTGTTGAGTCTGACTATAATATATATATGTATCTGTTTTTGAGCCTGACTATGAAATATATATTTATCTGTTGAGTCTGTGTCACGCCCTGACCTTAGAGATCCTTATTTATTCTCTATGTTTAGTTAGGTCAGGGTGTGACTTGGGTGGGAGACTCTATGTTTTCTTTGTTGTTTTTGCCATGTGTGGTTACCAATCAGAGGCAGCTGTCTATCGTTGTCTCTGATTGGGGATCATATATAAGTTGTGATTTTACGTTTGTGTTTTGTGGGGAGATATTTTCTGTTTAGCTGTTTTGTTGCCTGACAGAACTGTTCGCTTTCGTTTTCTACTTTGTTATTTTGTTGCGGTGTTCAGTTTGATTAAAAATCATGAACGCCTACCACGCTGCACCTTGGTCTCCTTCTTCAACCCACGAGAGTCGTTACAGAACTCCCCACCACAAAAAGACCAAGCAGCGTGGTCAGGAGGAATGGACGTGGGAGGACATCCTGAATGGTAAAGGATCCTGGACGTGGGAGGAGATCCTGGCTGGGTGGGATCGCCTCCCATGGGAGCAGACAGAGGCAGCAAGGAGGGAGCAACTATACAAGGGGTCACGTCTAGCACGGAAGCCCGAGAGGCAGCTCCCACAAAACATTTTTGGGGGGCACACGGGGAGATTGGCGGAGTCAGGGTTTAGACCTGAGCCAACTCCCCGTGCTTACTGTGGGGAGCGTGTGACCGCTCGGGCACCGTGTTATGCGGTGATGCGCACCATGTCTCCAGTACGCATTCATAGCCCGGTGTGCTCTGTTCCAGCTCCCCGCAGTTGCCGTGCTAGAGTGGGCATTCAGCCAGGACGGATTGTGCCGACTCAGCGCTAGTGGCCTCCGGTGCGTCTCTTCGGTCCAGGATATCCTGCGCCAGCTCTACGCACGGTATCCCCAGTTCGCCAGCACAACCCAGTGTGGCCTGTTCCAGCTCCCCGCACTTGTCGTGCTACAGTGGGGATTCAGCCAGGACGCGTTGTGCGCTACAGGGGGTATTCAGCCAGGACGCGTTGTGCCAGCTACGCTCCAGACCTCCAGTGCGCCTCCACGGCCCAGCATATCCTGCGCCGGCTCTACGCACTATGCCTCCAGTGCGCCTTCATAGCCCAGTGCATCCCGTGCCAGCTCTCCACACTCACCGAGCTAAAGTGGGTATCCAGCCAGGACTTGTTGTGGCAGCTCCCCGCACCAGGCTTCCAGTACGTCTCCTCAGTCCGGTGAGACCTGTTCCGGCTCCACATATGAAGCCTCCAGTGATGATCCATGGCACGAAGCCTCCAGTGATAATCCATGGCCCGGAGCCTGTAGTGATGATCCATGGCACGAAGCCTCCAGTGATAATCCATGGCCCAGAGCCTCCAGTGATGATCCATTGCCCGGAGCCTCCAGTGATGATCCATGGCACGAAGCCTCCAGTGACGATCCATGGCCCGGAGCCTGTAGAGACGGGCCATGGATTGCCTGCGGCAACGGGCCCCGGTCCGGAGCCTCCGGCGACGAGCCGCGGTCCGGAGTTCCTGGCGACGATCCCTGCACCGGAGGTGCCACCGAAGTGGGGGGAGCCTAAAGCGGGGCGGGGTCTGCGTACCACACCGGAGCCCCCACCGAGAGTAGATGCCCACCCGGACCCTCCCCTATAGGTTCAGGTTTGCGGCCGGAGTCCGCACCTTTGGGGGGGGTACTGTCACATCCTGACCTTAGAGATCCTTATTTATTCTCTATGTTTGGTTAGGTCAGGGTGTGACTCGGGTGGGAGACTCTATGTTTTCTATTTCTTTGTTGTTTTTGCCATGTGTGGTTACCAATCAGAGGCAGCTGTCTATCGTTGTCTCTGATTGGGGATCATATTTAAGTTGTGATTTTCCATTTGGGTTTTGTGGGGAGATATTTTCTGTTTAGCTGTTTTGTTGCCTGACAGAACTGTTCACTTTCGTTTTCTACTTTGTTATTTGTTGCGATGTTCAGTTTTATTAAAAATCATGAGCGTATACCACGCTGCACCTTGGTCTCCTTCTTCAACCCACGAGAGTCGTTACAGTCTGACTATAAAATATATATGTATCTGTTATTGAGCCTGACTATAAAATATACATTCATCTGTTATTGAGGCTGACTATAAAATATATATTTATCTGTTGAGTCTGACTAAAATATAGATGTATCTGTTATTTAGCCTGACAGTGTCTGTACTTGTTTCAAATTTTTCTCTTCGACTTAGATAAAGTTTCAGTGGTCTGTGTTGGTTCAGATAGGACTTTGTCTTCGTAATAGTTCTGTATTTCAAGGTGAAAAGAGTTCTTCTGGTTTTAAATAAAAAATGTCTGTGTGCACACGTACGTGCGTGTGGGCTGTTCTGTTTTAAAGAATGCAGTTTGAATCTCCAGGATGTTTGTAGCTGAACTGAGAGTGACACACCTCTCTATTGATACAGGGTAAAATCACACACACACACACACACACACACACACACACTTACACTCAGACATGTCAGCTATGTGAGTGTGTGTGTTGAATCGTAGCTGAAGCCTTCAGGCAGGAGATGGCCTCTCAGGTTGAGACTTGGGGAACCTGTTCTCATTTTCTGTCTCTCACGCTCTCCTTTCCTCTCTCTTCCTCTTTCTACCTCTCCTTTCTTTCTCAGGACCTGAGGAACAGAGGAACCAGACCATCACATGACCCATCACATGACAGTAGAGGATGAGGAGGTACATGCTCTCTCAACACATCTGTGTGTGTAGTTTGTGTGTAGTGTGTGTGTGTGTGTAGTTTATGTGTAGTGTGTGTGTGTGTGTGTGTGTGTGTGTGTGTGTGTGTGTGTGTGTGTGTGTGTGTGTGTGTGTGTGTGTGTGTGTGTGTGTGTCCCTGACCTCGCGTTGGGAGTCAGTCTCCGTGCTCCAGGGAGAAACCCGTTAATCACTTGCTGCTGGACGATTTATTTCAAAAGAAAACAAAGAGAAAACAGAGAGAATGTGGAAAGAGAAGTGTGGGAGAGCATGGTGGGGGAATGTGATAGGAGAACATTATCACTGAGTAAAGGTTACATTGTTCACTGCTTTCTGACAGATGGAGAGAGGTGGGGGGGGGAGGTGATTGAGGGAGAGAATGGGAGGAAAAGGGGTAGAAAGAGCGAGGGCTTCGGGTGAGTAAAGATCTGGATCAACATAAAGACAGTCTGTATCTAAGGTCTCAGACACTGAGTCAGACCCCCCCCCCACACACACCCACACACTCTGACATCCCCCACATATTGTATGTAATTGTATCTCACAGAGCTCGCCCCTCTCTACCCCTCTCTCCCAGATTCCTGAAGTGAAATGAGGCATTGAGTTAGCAGCTCCCGTTACAATAGTGCTAGTTAACACACACACACACACACACACACACACACACACACACACACACACACACACACACACACACACACACACACAGTAACACACACACGGTAACACAAATCTAGTTGTATTATACATTATTGTTTTGTTTTCTCAACTTTTCGGTCCAAACGTTAACTGAACAAAAGAAAATTGACCCAAAACTTTAGAAAGATTCTGTCAATTTAAAAGGATGTTTTTGATCATGTGTTCATACAACACTTGAACCGAAGAGTAAACAACAACAAAAAGCTGTGGTACAAGTTACTTTATAATAATGAGATGAAACAACTACACTGACAAAATCTAAACACAGCATGTAAAGTTTCATGAGCTGAAATAAAAAAGATCTCAGAAATGTTCCAAACACACAAAAAGCTTATTTCTCTCAAATGTTGTGCACATATTTGTTTAGATAAGATAAGATAATCCATTCACCTGACAGGTGTGGCATATCAAGAAGCTAATTCAACAGCATGATCATTACATAGGTGCACCTTGTGCTGGGGACAATAAAAGGCAGTTTTGTCACACAACACAATGGCACAGATGTCTCAAGTTTTGAGGGAGCGTGCAATTGGCATGCTGACTGCAGGAAGATCCACCAGAGCTGTTGCCAGATAATTTTATGTTCATTTCACTACCATAAGGTGCCTCCAATGTCGTTCTAGAGAAGGGGGGGGGGGGGGGGGGGGGGGGGCTGAGAAGCGTTCCTGTCTGTAATAAAGCCATTTTGTGGAGAAAAACTAATTTTGATTGGCTGAACCTGGCTCCAAAGTGGGTGGGCCTGGCTGCCAAGTGGTTGAGCCTATGTCCTCCCAGACCCACCCATGGCTGCGCCCCTGCCCAGTCATGTGAAATCCATAAATTAGGGCCTAATGAGTTCATTTCAATTGACAGATTTTCTTACATGAACTGTTAACCCAGCAAAATCTTAGAAATTGTTGTATGTTGCGTTTATATTTTTGTTCAGTATAGATTTTTACAGTGCACACACACACACACAGTCTGTAGATCATCTTTAGGAGTAGATTGTGTCTCAGTTGGGGCTTTTCCTGGCGTCAGCGAAAATAAACGATGCCAAAAACAGAACTCTGGAAAACCCCAAATTTCCTCTTTGGCCATTGGTCAGTTCTCTGCTTTCCCAATCGTTCAATTGGCCCATTATATTGTCTCCCGCCTCCCACCCCCCTGTGGTGTGCATGTGCCAGATAAACTGCCATGGTCATGGATGTATTGTTTAGCTGTGTGTGTGTGTGTGTGTGTGTGTGTGTGTGTGTGTGCGTGTGTGTGTGTGTGTTATAGAGCCATTTGGTTGGCTGAATTGTTTAGCTGGGATAGAGTTCTGAGGAGGTCATGTCAACACCAAGGTGTAGAGGGAGAGAGGGGGAGGGGAGGGAGAGAGAGGGTGGATGGAGGTAGAATAGATGGAGAGAGATAGAATAGATGGAGAGAGGTAGGATGGATGGAGAGAGGTAGGATGGATGGAGAGAGGTAGGATGGATGGAGAGAGGTAGGATGGATGGAGAGAGGTAGAATAGATGGAGAGAGGTAGGATGGATGGAGAGAGGTAGGATGGATGGAGAGAGGTAGAATAGATGGAGAGAGGTAGGATGGATGGAGAGAGGTAGGATGGATGGAGAGAGGTAGAATAGATGGAGAGAGGTAGGATGGATAGAGAGAGGTAGGATGGATAGAGAGAGGTAGGATGGATGGAGAGAGGTAGGATGGATGGAGAGAGGTAGAATAGATGGAGAGAGGTAGGATGGATGGAGAGAGGTAGGATGGATGGAGAGAGGTAGAATGGATGGAGAGAGGTAGAACGGATGGAGAGAGGAGTGAGGGAAGAAAGAGGTGGAGTATGAGAGGTTTGAGAGAGGGGACGGGTAGAGGGGGAGGGGAAGAGAGGGGAGGGGAAGAGAGGGAGGGGAAGAGAGGGGAAGGGAAGAGAGGGAGAGGAAGAGAGGGGAGGGGAAGAGAGGGAGGGGAAGAGAGGGGAGGGGAGAGAGGGAGGGGAAGAGAGGGAGGGGAAGAGAGGGGGGGGAGATGGGGGAGAGGGTAAGAGAGGGAGGGGAAGAGATGGGAAGGGAAGAGAGGCAGAGGAAGAGAGGCAGAGGAAGAGAGGCAGAGGAAGAGAGGCAGAGGAAGAGAGGCAGAGGAAGAGAGGGGGGGAGAGATGGGAAGGGAAGAGAAGGGAGGGGAAAGAGAGAGAGGGGAAGAGAGGGGGGAGTGGGGGGGAGAGAGGGGAAGAGAGAGGGAAAGGGAGAGAGGGGAAGAGAGGGGAGGGGAAAGAGAGAGAGAGGAAGAGAGGGGGGAGTGAGGGGGGGAGAGAGGGGAAGAGAGAGAGGGGAAGAGAGCAAGTAGTCAAGTTCCTTTAAAAAAGTGATTTTGGGGTGGACATTGTGTGTGGTATGTGTGTGTACGTAACATCATAGATAAACTGAGTCCAGCCACTCTCAGCAGGGATAACAATTTTTATTTAACTAGGCAAGTCAGTTAAGAACAAATTCTTATTTACAATGACGGCCTACCCTGGGCCAAACCCTAACCCGGACGATGCTGGGCCAATTGTGCACCGCCCTATGAGACTCCACTGCGCCACTCGAGGGCCCCATATAATAGTGATGATGACTCTATGACTCAGACCTCCCCAAGCCCCCCTGGATGAGACAGACCCAGACCTCCCCAAGCCCCCCTGGATGAGACAGACCCAGATCTCCCCAAGCCCCCCTGGATGAGACAGACCCAGACCTCCCCAAGCCCCCCTGGATGAGACAGACTCAGACCTCCCCATGTCCCCCTGGATGAGACAGACCCAGACCTCCCCAAGCCCCCCTGGATGAGACAGACCCAGACCTCCCCAAGTCCCTCTGGATGAGACAGACTCAGACCTCCTCAAGCCCCCCTGGATGAGACAGACCCAGACCTCCCCAAGTCCCCCTAGATGAGACAGACTCAGACCTCCCAAAGCCCCCCTGGATGAGACAGACCCAGACCTCCCCAAGCCCCCCTAGATGAGACAGACCCACACCTCCCCAAGTCCCCCTAGATGAGACAGACTCAGACCTCCCAAAGCCCCCCTGGATGAGACAGACCCAGACCTCCCCAAAGCCCCCTGGATGAGACAGACCCAGACCTCCCCAAGTCCCCCTGGATGAGACAGACCCAGACCTCCCCAAGTCCCCCTACCTCCCCAAGTCCCCCTAGATGAGACAGACCCAGACCTCCCCAAGTCCCTCTGGATGAGACAGACCCAGACCTCCCCAAGTCCCCCTAGATGAGACAGACCCAGACCTCCCCAAGCCCCCCTGGATGAGACAGACCCAGACCTCCCCAAGTCCCTCTGGATGAGACAGACTCAGACCTCCCCAAGCCCCCCTGGATGAGACAGACCCAGACCTCCCCAAGTCCCCCTAGATGAGACAGACTCAGACCTCCCCAAGCCCCCCTGGATGAGACAGACCCAGATCTCCCCAAGTCCCCCTGGTTGAGACAGACCCACACCTCCCTAAGTCCCCCTGGATGAGACAGACCCACACCTCCTCAAGCCCGCCTGGATGAGACAGACCCAGACCTCCCCAAGTCCCCCTAGATGAGACAGACTCAGACCTCCCCAAGCCCCCCTGGATGAGACAGGCCCAGACCTCCCCAAAGCCCCCTGGATGAGACAGACCCAGACCTCCCCAAGTCCCCCTGGATGAGACAGACCCAGACCTCCCCAAGTCCCCCTGGATGAGACAGACCCAGACCTCCCCAAGTCCCCCTGGATGAGACAGACCCAGACCTTCCCAAGCCCCCCTGGATGAGACAGACTCAGACCTCCCCAAGCCCCCTTGGATGAGACAGACCCAGACCTCCCCAAGCCCCCTTGGATGTGACAGACCCAGACCTCCCCAAGTCCCCCTGGATGAGAGACCCAGACCTCCCCAAGTCCCCCTGGATGAGACAGACCCAGACACACACACCAGTGCCTCTAGCTTTTTTGGATCCCTAAGCGAGATTTGGTCCCCACACCTTTTAAAATAATTTCATGCAATCCTACTCATTTTGGGGTGAGAGAAACTGCAGCAGTTTTAAAGCTAATTTCCTGCTATTCACATTTTGCCATGACTTATGCCATGTTCATATGCTATCTGAGTGAGAGTGACTAACTAAATCAATATGGGGCCCCTGGAGGTCAGGGCCCCAGGGCACATTCCCTGCATGCCCGGTTGGTCAATTGGTGCTGATTAGGCCTAGGCCTACTACAAGGTTTATAGCTAGACTAGCTTACCTAGCAATCTAAAGAAGAAATCTGACATGGGATAACTGAGTGACTGACATAACAAGAGAAAAAGTGCTGATGCGCTATCAAATGTCGAAATGGCACATTGTGCATTCTACTATTTTAACTCTCAACAGTAAGTGGAGACCCCGACGGAGTTCCTAAAAATGGGGGCCCCGACCAAAAAAAAAACGCCCGAGCACATATTGAGGCCAGATGTTTAAGATACAGAACTGAGAAACAAGATCCATTTATTAACCAGACAGAAAAGTCCTGTTTCTCTTATAGAATAGAACAATGGAATAATAAAAACGTAACTTATTGACACGTGATACGTCTATGCCTACAAAGAGAGAAGTGCAGATGTTGGTAGGCCGAACATAGATATGTAGTCTATATCTATGTAGCAAACTGACTTCCTAGCGTAATAATAATTGCATTTCAGGTTTGGTTTATTTTTAGCCAGAACCGAAAGTTCCTCCAAGACTCCGTCAAGTTTTTCTTCGCCGTGGCTTTGCCTGCTGTCCTGACTCTGACTTTCCCTCTCCTCCCTCTGCCTCTCGCTCTCTCACTCTCTGCTGGAGGGAGGGAGGGGGGGGGGGGGGCAGAAGTTAGCTACCCTCTGCTCCGTTTTTGTTCTGGAACCGGAGCGGAACAGAGAAGGGCGTGAGGCGGTGTTCGGTATGGCGGGAGGCTCAAGCGGCGTCTCATTTCTCGGGGTTCTGCTGCTCGCTGCGATTCTGGTGCAGACCGTGGCCGTTACTGTCACCGTGCTATACTTCACTAACGTCCTCAACACGGTAAGAACCGGGTGAAAAATAAGGGTGGCAAAAATACACTTACTATATAAGGTCGCTTGATGGAGCTTGGATTTTGCACTTTTGTGACTATTCCATTGGCTCCATTGTTTCGGGCAAACTAAATTATGTATGTTGAAAGTATTTGAAATCTATTTGATCCAGGCTTGATACGTGTTGTTTACCTTGTGTTTATGAGATGTTATGCTGTGCATGCCAATTCGCACACAGTCGGGGAAAGTAGTTATGTTCCAATATAGCTTTTGCTTGAAAACTTGTTGCTCTGCAAATGATTTCCCTGACTTGTTTGTTGATTGTAATAAACATTGCCTACGTGTGCAGAGAACGCTCAGTGCATTCTGTAAGATAAGGAGTGTTTGTGTTGTAGTGATGTGCCCTGGGAATAAGGAAGTTCTGTGCAGAGAACTGCAAAGGTTAGTGTTGTCTGGAATCCTTGGGATGTCCCTAGCCTAAACCCTAACCTTAACCCCTACATTACCCCTTAACTTACTCTAACCCTAACCATTTTAAAGTTAAACTTCAATGGGGTAACATTAGTTAGGACATCCCAAGGATCCCGGAGAGCAAAAGATTGACTGCAAGAAAACTTTGTTGATATGCCAATTATCCAATTGTATTGTTTTCTTATTGTTTAACCTTGTTTTAGCAGGGAACATTAAGTGTATTCTAAGTGCATTGTCCAAGTGGTGTTGAAATTGTAAATGTTTGACTTTTGTTAGGCTCTTTGTGTTCTCTCATGCAGCTGTGTAACCTGGATTCTTTCCATAATGATTGAGCAACAATGCTGACTCTCCCTCTCGGCTTCCCTATACTCCCCCTCTCTCCCATTCTCCTCTTTCTCTCTCGCTCTCTCGTCTGTCTGTCTGTCTGTCATCTCTCTAGTCTCTGTCTGTCTGTTCCTCTCTCTCTCTGTCTGTCGGTCTGTCTGTCAGTGATTACGATCAGTGGTTATGGCTGTTAATCATTACCAACCTGTATACAACAGGAAACTGAAGCCTAAAAAACAGCAACAGAGAAACGTTCTGAAGACGTATTCAGACAGACACTCCATTTGAACATGGCAGTATTAGTTTGATTACAGTGTAACTTGAGGAAGTGAAGTAAACAACTGTTTATGATGCCGTGTTCTCAACTCTGGTCCCCCAAGAATCCCTAACAACGTTAGCCTACACCCTAACAACGTTAGCCTACACCCTAACAACGTTAGCCTACACCCTAACAACGTTAGCCTACACTGTCTGTTGTTCAGATGAAGGAGGTGTGTAGTATTTAATTTAAATGTGTGTGTTGTTCAGATGAAGGAGGTGTGTAGTATTTAATTTAATGTGTGTGTTGTTCAGATGAAGGAGGTGTGTAGTATTTAATTTAATGTGTGTGTTGTTCAGATGAAGGAGGTGTGTAGTATTTAATTTAAATGTGTGTGTTGTTCAGATGAAGGAGGTGTGTAGTATTTAATTTAAATGTGTGTGTTGTTCAGATGAAGGAGATGTTTGCAAGGAGCAGTGTGTCGTGTCTGACACGGGCCGACCTCAGAGGGGGATACATACGCTCCTCCACCGAGGGGAGAGGAGACCCCTGCTGGCAGGTCACACAGCAACTACACATCCTCATAGAGAAGGTAACACACACCCTCATAGAGAAGGTAACACACACCCTCATAGAGAAGGTAACACACACCCTCATAGAGAAGGTAACACACACCCTCATAGAGAAGGTAACACACACCCTCATAGAGAAGGTAACACACACCCTCATAGAGAAGGTAACACACACCCTCATAGAGAAGGTAACACACACCCTCATAGAGAAGGTAACACACACCCTCATAGAGAAGGTAACACACACCCCTCATAGAGTAGATATCCGCCTCGCAGGGGTCCCAGGTCTTCTGATAGGACGGAGGGGCTCCCTATATCATTTACCATTATCCACAGATCTAGGATAAGATTACTCACCCTTAATCCTAACCTTAACCATTAGGGGGGAAACGCAAAACTGACCAAAGATCAGCAACTTCACTCGCCTCAGAAGAGTTTCAGACATACAATGGGGTCTTTGTAGTGCAGTCTGGGATTGGATCCACTGTGGTTTAATCAGCACTGGAATGTACTCACCTGGCCAGAGACACACGCAGACACACATACACTCACACACACTTTTTTCAAGAAGGTTTTGGCTTTTATTTGAAATATGTTAAATACATTTTCTTTCTCTGTCTGTCTGTCTGTCTGTCTGTCTGTCTGTCTGTCTGTCTGTCTGTCTGTCTGTCTGTCTGTCTGTCTGTCTGTCTGTCTGTCTGTCTGTCTCTCCCCCGTCTCTCTCTATCTGTCTCTCTCTCTCTTCAGTCTTTGTCTCAGCGATATCAGAGGGAGATCTCCTCAGGAGTTAGAGGTGAGATAATGACCTGTCTGACCTATAGAACTAGGGCAAAGAACTAGGGCAAAATGGCACCCTGTTCCCTGTCGGACTGCGATTTGAATTAGTAAAGCTAACATAGTAATAAGTAAGCAAGCCTTGTCCAGAACGGCTCATAGGGCAGGAGTGAGGAGCCTATCCCCAGTTTCTGTAGCATGAGGAGGCTTGATGTACAATTTCCAGCTATGGACAGGACGCTAGTAAACCACTACATATAAGTAACCTTTAATGGGAATGTCCATTTTACAAGTTCTATGTTGTTATCACTGACTGATGTTTGACTAGGACAACTAATTGATGTTCTAGCTCTCTCTCTGTCAGATGAGGTGTCCAGGGTGTTGCCCTCACTGGTGATGGAGGACCGGGCTCCTTCTCGCCCCAAAGTCGCCGCCCACGTCACTGGCAGCTTGGCTCCCAAAGCAGAGAGGGAGGGAGGAGGTGAGACCTGTTTCAATTTTCACCCTTCATACTCTGCAACTACAACAGAGACAGTGTGTGTGTGTGTGTGTGTGTGCGCCCTGTGAAGCCTGGTGTTAAGAGTTTGATGAATGCAGGTTAGACTCTGGGGCCATGTGTCTCACACCTGTGTGTGCTGTGTTCTTCAGGTGTGTGTGTGTGTGTGTGTACACTTCATAGAGAGGGGAGAGGAGAGCTTCAAAGTGATTACATATCACTACAGTAACTAGTAATACAGACAGCAAGCAGTATGTGTCCCATGTGAGCTTTTAACCCAGTGGTAGATCTGGTAGAATGCACCAGCCCGGGACAGACTGACAGCTCGGGGTGAAGTGTTCCATTTATAGCCCAGGCCTAGTCTGTAGACATACAGTATTTTATTGTTTTGCCATTTATGGCATCTTACAGCACACTTTCAATGATATATATTGAGGGGATTGAGGCCATTTACACTTAGTGGACAAAACATTAAGAACATCTACTCTTTCCATGCCCAGGTGAATCCAGGTGAAAGCTATGGTCCCTTATTGATGTCATTTGTTAAATCCACTTCAATCGGTGTAGATGAAGGGGAGGAGACAGGTTAAAGAAGGATTTTTAAGCCATGAGATAATTGAGACATGGATTGTGCATGTGGGCCATTCAGAGGGTGAATGGGCAAGACAAAAGATTTAAATGTCTTTGAATAGGGTATGATAGTAGGTGCCAGGTGCACCGGTTTGAATGTGTCAAGAACTGCAACGCTGCTGTGTTTTTCACCATCAACAGTTTCCCGTGTGTATCAAGAATGGTCCACCACCCAAAGGACATCCAGCCAACTTGACATTGGAGCATTGGAGTCAACATGGGCCAGCATCCCTGTAGAACGCTTTCGACACCTTGTAGAGTCCATGCCCCGACGAATTGAGGCTGTTCTGAGGGCAAAAGGGCGTTGCACAATATTGTGTCGCAATATTAGGGAGATGTTCCTAATGTTCCGTATACTCAGTGTCCGTAGACTGTTCTATTCTCAACCAATTCTATTGTATTCTGTCTTAAGACCTAGCTCTGTCTAACTCCTGACCCTTGACCTTGCCTACTATTGCCTTTCTCCTTCGTGTCTGGCCACAGGTTCTCCGGGGCGGCGTGTGCAGGGGCAGAAGATCTCGTGGTGGGAGGGGCATAAAGGGCTGGCATTCCTTCAGGAAGTCAGATTGGTTGACGGGGAGCTGGTGGTACCTCGCCCAGGACTCTATTATATCTATGCCCAGACCTACTTCAGACACACCCACCCCGAGGGAGAGGAGGGGGAGGAAGAGGAGGAAGAGGAGAGGGAGCAGAGGGGGAGACCCATGCTGCAGTATGTCTATAAGAAAGTGAGTTCACGGTGCCACGGTCGTGTTCAACATTTGTCCTATAAGAACGTTTGTTTTTAACATTTTGGATAGCTACAGTTGAAGTCGGAAGTTTACACACACCTTAGCCAAATACATTTAAACTCAGTTTTTCACAATTCCTGACATTTAATCCAAGTAAAAATTCCTTGTCTTAGGTCAGTTACGATCACCACTTTATTTTAAGAATGTGAAATGTCAGAATAATAGTAGACAGAATTATTTCATCTTTTATTTCTTTCATCACATTCCTAGTGGCTCAGAAGTTTACATACACTCAATTAGTATTTGGTAGCATTGCCTTTAAATTGTTTAACTTGGGTCAAACATTTCGGGTAGCCTTCCACAAGCTTCCCACAATAAGTTGGGTGAATTTTGTCCCATTCCTCCTGACAGAGCTGGTGTAACTGAGTCAGGTTTGTAGGCCTCCTTGCTCGCACATGCTTTTTCAGTTCTGCCCACAAATGTTCTATAGGATTGAGTTCAGGGCTTTGTGATGGCCACTCCAATACCTTGACTTTGTTGTCTTTAAGCCATTTTGACACAACTTTGGAAGTATGCTTGGGGTCATTGTCCATTTGGAAGACCCATTTGCGACCAAGCTTTAACTTCCTGACTGATGTCTTGAGATGTTGCTTCAATATATCCACATAATTTTCCTCCCTCATGATGCCACCTATTTTGTGAAGTGCACCAGTCCCTCCTGCAGCAAAGCACCCCCACAACATGATGCTGCCACCCTCGTGCTTCACGGTTGGGATGATGTTCTTCGGCTTGCAAGCCTCCCCCTTTTTCCTCCAAACATAACGATGGTCATTATGGCCAAAAAGTTCTATTTTAGTTTCATCAGACCAGAGGACATTTCTCCAAAAAGTACGATCTTTGTCCCCATGTGCAGTTGCAAACCGTAGTCTGGCTTTTTTATGGCGGTTTTGGAGCAGTGGCTTCTTCCTTGCTGAGCGGGCTTTCAGGTTATGTCGATATAGGACTCGTTTTACTGTGGATATAGATACTTTTGTACCTGTTTCCTCCAGCATCTTCACATGGTCCTTTGCTGTTGTTCTGGGATTGATTTGCGCTTTTTGCACCAAAGTACGTTAATCTCTAGGAGACAGAACGCGTCTCCTTCCTGAGCGGTATGACGGCTGCGTGGTCTAATGGTGTTTATACTTGCGTACTATTGTTTGTACAGATGAACGTGGTACCTTCAGGTGTTTGGAAATTGCTCCCAAGGATGAACCAGACTTGTGGTCTACAATTTTTTTCCTGAGGTCTTGGCTGATTTCTTTTGATTTTCCCATGATGTCAAGCAAAGAGGCACCGAGTTTCAAGGTAGGCCTTGAAATACATCCACAGGTACACCTCCAATTGACTCAAATTATGTCAATTAGCCTATCAGAAGCTTCTAAAGCCATTTCATAATTTTCTGGAATTTTCCAAGCTGTTTAAAGGCAGTCAACTTAGTGTATGTAAACTTCTGACCCACTGGAATTGTGATTAAGTGAAATAATCTATCTGTAAACAATAGTTGGAAAAATTACTTGTCATGCACAAAGTAGATGTCCTAACCAACTTGCCAAAACTATAGTTTGTTATCAAGAAATTTGTGGAGTGGTTGTAAAACGAGTTTTAATGACTCCAACCTAAGTTTATGTAAACTTCAGACTTCAACTGTATGTGATATCGTGAGAGTTTATGGAAGGTAGTTGTAGTGATGGTGCTGTCTCCTCCACCAGGTTTCCTCCTACCCGGTACCCATCCTGCTGATGAAGACAAGCAGGACCTCCTGCTGGTCCCGGGACTCCCAGTTCTCTCTGCACTCCGCCCACCAGGGGGGGCTGTTCCCATTGGCTGCCGGAGATCACCTCCTCGTCACCGTTAGCAATGCCTCCGCCATCGACATGGATGAGAGGAGCAGCTTCTTCGGGGCTTTCCTGGTCAGCTAGAGGTCAGGGGTTCGTCTGTATGGTGACTCAGAGGGCTGGAACCTGGGATACACACTGTTTGGGAGCCATGTATGTATACTGACAGACAAATAATTTGAGAGCTGTGTGTGTGTTGTACAAAGCTTTAAGCTCTGTGACTGTGCTGGACATGTGAGCGGAGCTTGTGTGGTTATCCAATCATCTTCCACCCTGGTGCCTAGGATCCAGCCTTCGCTCATGGCTCATCCAATGAGCTGTGTCCAAGGCCAGCAGGCCTGTGTTGATTGGATGAAAAGCAGCTGAGTGGCGTGAGGTAGGGGTTCAACGTCTGCTTTATAACTTCATTGGACAAATGACCAATAATCAACCAATGAAAAGTGAAGGGATGATTGTGAATAAGTCTTAATACTCTTTTCATCCGTCCTAAAAGGATGAGTCTCCTTCTCCTGTTTGTATGAACTCAGAGATGATTTTAATGTAAATATGAATGTGGGGTGTTTTGGTGTTGTGGTTCTGTGTTATAACTGTATGGACATTGAATGTTGTTTGATTGTAGCCTGTCATATTTTTAACACAACCCCAAGCTCTCACCTGAGTAACACTGCCTGCGACCACACATTCAATATAGCACTTTTTCACTTTGTTTCACAGTATAGATGTTTCAGGCCATGACCCAGGAAGCCTACTGTAGCCCAGACCCACTGTGGGAACCAGTTAGGACATGGGTAATACTCACTTTACTAAAAGATTTACTGATTCTCCCGACAGATGATGGACTGATATATATATCCATAGTTACAGACAAGCAGAGGTCTGGACAGGGTTGCCAGTTAACCCGCCTCACTGGAGGGGGGGGTTGAATAATTTTACCGTTCATTTATGACTCCTGTAGATCCAGATATGTGTGTGGCCGTGGAAGCGACGTTACCATGGAGACACTAAATAGGTTGTTGATGTTAATCACTCGTGCTCGAGTCCAACTGCTCTCATGTTCATGTAGAAAACATGTCTGTAAATGTGCACAATAAAGACACCAAAGAAACAAATATAGGTTACCATTGCTTGTGGTCATGTATAGCAGTAAGCATTCAGTGCCAATCTATCACAACAAAAGACTTGAGTCAAGGCGTCTTATGTGTGGACATTATATCAAGCATCTCACGCCCCCTACTGGTGGGTAGATATTACTGACTACTAGTGGTGATACTAAATAAAGACTGCAGGTGAGCTGACCACAGGACAAAGAGGGTGGAGGTAGGTATGCATTGTGCATGGTAAGTCATGTGAAGCAATTTGTGTAATGTGAATTGTGATTATTTCATTGGACTTTAAATACTCTGATATTTAATTTTGCTTTGGTGTAAGTGTCAAAAAAAAACAACACAACTTAGGTTTTGATTTTCTTTTTTGTGGAAATATGTTCCATGTATATTACAGGTTTTTAATGCCCGAGGGAAACAAAACGACAGCTGGAGACAGCAGAAACTAGCACTAAAAGGACAGCGACATCATTTAGACAGAGAACCGCCCACACGGGATTTGATAGGCTGACAGTTGGAGTGGGTGTGGCCCACCGCTACCTAGGTTAGGTGACATCCAATAAATACTGCAAATGTTTGTTAATGTAACTTATAAAATATATCATAAAACATCCTCTTAAATGGAATTTAATAAGTTCTGTGTACAAAAACAAAAGTTCATAAATTACAGTCAGTCTACTGATGTCGGTCTGTGGCTGAGTCCTGCCAACAGGCCTAGGGCCTGTCAAATGGCACCCTACCCCCATCTAGTGTACTGAGGCCCTGGCCAAAATAAGTGCACTATCTCCGGTACCACCCCCCTCTGACACACAGCACAACGAGCCCATCGCAGGCCAACACGTCATGCCCTACACATCACCGATAGTACAAAACAAAACTTCTAACCCTCGCAAAATAAAAATCTCTGAACATACAGTAACGATATCCCTCTTCCATCCATCTCATCAGTACGTAAGACCAAAAGCACGTTCCAGGCCCTGTATGGAGAGTGTATATGTGTCTCTGAGTAACACTCCCTCTACCGCCTGTCACAGTAGCTGCCTTATTCTCAACCCCGCCCCTCCAGGTCCATCTGCACAGCCCATTGGTCAATAATGTCCAAGGAGGGCAGGTCTTCAACAGTCAAACCTCATGTCCAGCGAATCATCATACCCCCTGTCCTCATGTCCTGCCCCCACCCCGGACAGGAAGGACACCCCCGTCGCTCCTGTTGCCGTGGTGATGAGCTGGTTGCCGTGCGGGGTGTTGCTGGTTGCCGGGCTACGCAGGGCTGCAGCGGTGATGGAGGTGAGGTTGATGCCGAGCGTGAGCCTCGTCTGTTCTAGAGCCTTCTCTGGAACCGCAAACGCCTCCAGCTTCTTCTCCCCGTTCGCCATGTAGGAGTTCTGGCAGCCGCGGCAAATACAGTCCAGACATGCCTTGGAGGAATATTCATATTATTTACAATCAGTGAACTACAAATAGGGGAACACTGATTTCTGACCAAGCCATAGTAAATCTATAGTAACTCACCTTGCGGTTGGAGTAGCAGGGGCAGCGCTGCCCCCTGCAGGTGAGAACAGAGGGGTTCTGAGTGGCTCTCCCACACTTACAGCCCTTCTTCTCCACCGGCTTCTTGTACAGGGGCTTGGAGGGGCTGGGTGGGTGGGAGAGAGGGTGAGCATGGCCGTGGGGGGGCAGGCGGTCACGGGGCTGGGCGCGGGGCTTGGGGACCCCCTGCCTGGCCTTGGTGTAGGCCTTCTTAGGGCCCCCGTGGTGCTCCAGACTCTTCTTCAGTCCCTTGGATGACACCAGCATTGTCTTACCCACCTTGGGAGGCCCTCCATTCGGCACAGGCGCCAGGTGAGGCGGGGTGATGGCGGAAGGGAGTTTGGGCTCCCGTTTGACAGTGGCGGTTGGGTTTGGGAGGTGAAGGGGGTTGGTGGCGCCCAGGGGTGGGCCTCTGAGGATGGTGGCGATGGGGAGGGGCTGCACCTTCTCACTGTCGCTCTCAGAGCGTGAACGCTTGCGGTGGCAGTGAGGGGGTAGGCGGGGGAGGGCAGGGGTGGGCTGGGGTGGAGGCAGGGTAAGTCTAGGGATGTTCTCTGGGGGGAGGGAGGGGGTGAGGCGAGGGGAGTCAGGGGTAGGAGGGCAATAAGATCCGTTGTGGGGGGGTACAGAGGGATTGTCTGGCTGGGGGTCAGGCAGTTCAGGGTTTGGTTCTGGCTCCAAGGTCCTAAGAACCTCCTCCACGCTCAACAACAGACCTCCGCCATGTTTATTAAGCTCCTCCCCAAATGTGCTAATGTTACAAAGTCCCACCTCCCCACTACCTAGCACGTCAACACACACAGGTAGCTCCTCCACCAAGCTCTCCTGCTTCAGAACACCTCCACCTGTAGCTAAGGTAATAGGTGGTGGCAAGTCCTGATTGGCCAGGCCGTTACAGTCGTGAAGCCCGTTAACCCCGCCCACAGGGATAAGCCCCTCCTCCTTGCTCTCCTCTGCAGGCAGAGCCTCAGTAGGTCTGAGGTCAGAAATTGAGGGGGCTGTCGGCGGAGACTGGCTCGCCAAATCCATAGTGTCCTCCCCTTCCTGCTCGCTTTCGGCCAATGACAGGCCCTCGTTAAGAATGGCGAGGAGGTCGGGCGAATCACTGGCTGCGCTAGCAATGTGCGGGGCGAGAGGTGATTGGGCGATGTAGAGGCAGAGCTTCCTGTAGCAGTGGACCAATAAGGAGAGCTGTCTGTTCTCCTGGAAGCGGGAGTAGTCTTTACACCAGGAACAGGACGGCTTGAGCAGCATCCTCTGGCCCTTACAGCCGCGACACACATAGTGCTGGCACTGGGAGTTAGTGGGCGCTATGGGGTCCTGCAGCAGGTTACCTAGAGAAGAGAAGCATTTTTTGTCATTTATGCTAAGACAAACATTTATTTATCCTTTATTCAACTGGGTGAGAACAGTTGAGATATAAATCACTCCAATGGCAGCATTACAATTGTCCATATAACATAACACAATAACCCATAAACAGGAACCATAATCATCATTAATAACGAGTTGGTGATATGAAGCTTAGCAGTGGACTGATGATAATGAGTACTGAGGAGGTGGGCTATATATAAACGTGATTCATTCAATTGCTCTTCCGCTCTGAATATTCAACTGTAATGAAGTGAGCACAACACCAAAGCAACAGCATGTCAATTAAGTCAACGACATTGGTTCTGAATAAACCCCTTTGTCATATAAATAGTATAACATGTTCCAGGTAGAAAGTGAAGAGGGTTCATATTCTGTTAAAAGCATATTAAAACCGTTTATAAAGCGGTAATATTCGAAGAGGTGGCTCAACACTGATTGCAAGGCTTGATGACCGCTGTGCTTTGAGAGCAGCTTCCTTAGCAACGGTGGTCGTTAGGGATGGCAGCTGAGAGAGGGGTCTCACGCTGCAGATGGAGGGAGTTCCATTTAGAAACAACAACGCCTTAGATACACGTTACCATGTTGGATGCGTCCTCTACCCGTCACACACACACTAAAGCGGCTGCAGTTCCGACTTCAGTCATGTTTAGTGGGCCAGTAACCGAAAGGTTGCTGGATCGAATCCCAGAGCTGACAAGGTAAAAATCTGTCGTTCTGCCCCTGAACAAGGGGGTTAACTCCCTTGTTAACTCCCCTCACTGTTCCCCGGTAGGCTGTCATTGCAAATAAGAATTTGTTCTTAACTGACTTGCCTAGTTAAATAAAGGTTACATAAAAATAAAATGAAACACGTGCTTACAAGCCCTTAACCAACAATGCAGTTAAGAAAACACTTACAAAATAAACAAACAAAAAATTAACAAAATAACAATGAGGCTATATACCGAGTCTATAGTACCGAGTCAATGTGCGGGGACTAACACACCAGTAGTATTCTTCACTGAGCTAGTGCGGCTGCCCGGCCTCCTTCCTTCCTACAGGAAGGGGCTCGAAATGCATTTCTAAAGACTGCGCACGCACCGTCTCACAACACAAACATGCCCCCCACTGACAGAGTCACGAGGGCACCGGACAGAACAAAGGACGTTGAATGAATGAATAAATAAACATCTGACAAACACGCGCTTCAGTTCTGGCTGTGCAAACACAGGTAGCTGTCCGACAGTGATTTAGTTACATATGGGGTGGAGCAGGGAGGTTAGCTACCTAGCTATGAAGAATGGGGAAATGTAGCTAACCCGTGCAGTAGCTAGCTACTAGTTTGATTTTATTCAAGCAATTCGGTCAAATTAGCCAGTCTAAGACTGGATCAGTGTGAAGCTATGGAACACATTGAAATGGATCGTAGGGAGACGTGCAGTAGCTAGCCTAGTCAGTTTAAGTAGACGTCCACGCCATCGGCTAACTAGTTTGCCCGACATCCAATGGGAATGGGGGTGTGTCACAATGACTGGTGTTCCATGGCGGGGATACAGCTAGGCTAGTTAGGTATAGTAACTATATGGATATATACAGGGGAACCGAGCCCCTTAAAATAATAATACTACCGATGCACTTACCACACACGAGGCAGGACAGCGACTGGCGAAAGAAGGGCAGCTGCTTGTAGAGCTCCGCCAGGGCCCGGGGGTCGCGAGGGTCGCACTGCAGCACCGAACGACACGCGGACACGTACAGAGTGGTGGCATTCACCGGGTTCATCTCAACAGCCAGGGGACGGAAACATCCAGTCCGAGAAAAAAACGAACGAGCAAACACACACGCACAGGTCCTCCGGCGAAAGTCCTGTGGCTCCCGTTTAAATGGAATAGAGGCTCACAACTCCCTTCTCGTTCGTTCTATTATTGCCTAAAGGAGGATGGGAGGGCATAGATGGGTGATGTAGCTACTAATGGTGCTAACCTAGCTTAGCTTTATCGCCAAAATAGTGCTGGTAAGATAGTCTATGCACCAAATAGGTACATGTGTGATACAGCTAGAAGGTAAGTTAGCTGCAAATCAGTTAAACACACAGGTATGAAGTCTGTTCGTGGTAACATGGGTAGAGCATTACTGTATTCATAATCACAACCAATTCATCTTTAGCGTTTTCCTCTTTTCCACGGCACGAAATATGCCCAAATGATCATCATGGCATAAAAATAAACCTCTTAATCCCATTAAGTGCATACATACAAAATAAATCTCGAGCAAATGAATTTATCAAAGCCCGTTCACTTGTCTTTCACACAATCCGTGGTGCGAGCAGCACTAGCTGGTCGAGTTATAATTCAACAACAATACAGTCACTGGTGTGGTGGCGCTCTTTCTCCAACTCCGGCCTCCAATTATCCACTGTTAGGCACCTTCGTACCAAATTCAAACAGAGCTGTTTTGCTAACCTTAATAGTAAAATCTTATTCGTTTATTCTCCCGCATTCCTTCCTTATTCGCATCTTCCTCGGATTTTTAGTTAAAGTTGGCTCCTCGACTTCTGGCCTGCATATTCGTGGCACGTAGGCAGTGATAGTCAGCAAGCAGCACGCTCAGATTCTGTTGTTGTCCGCGGTTCATGGCGGCTACGCTGCGACAACAAAACAGGCCGCCTTGGCTCCCGCTAGCGCACGGAGTTAAAGCCAGTTAGCGCAGGATAACTAACAAGAGGGGGTAAACTGGAAGAGGTAGTGGAGAATGGAAAGAGAGTATGGAAATCTTTGTTGAAGAAGTAAAATAAGCGCCCGTCAGAGCACCGGAGTATATTTACGCCGGCCGTGCGAGCTTGCACCGGCGACACCAGGATATCAAGAACAAAAATAGGCCGCTTTTCCTCTTTTTGGAATTAGTCCTTCGTTTTTACCTCCTCTCCGATTGAGTATGAGCAAAAAAGCAATCGGTGAGACGACGTTATCTGTTAGCGTTCGAAGAAGAATAACACTCATGTGTATTATTGGAGTAAGATTGTAACAGTTGTGTGTTTGTATAGCCTGCTGCTATCGCCAGGCGCGGAGGTTATTCTCCCCTCCCTTTTCCTCCCCGCAGTCAATCAAACAGAGGGGCGCTGTTTCTCACATCTCGCGAGAATAAAATTCTTCTTCGTGTGGTTTTCCGGCAGCCTAGACACTTTCTTCACAGAGTTTCTAAACCCAGAAGCGCAGCGTCCCGAGACTTCCGGGGACGCTTGCGAAACAGACCAAACAGGACCAGGCTGGGGTTTGGGGTTCGAGAAGTCAATGAGAAAAGTTACAAATTCTTCCTTAGTTGTTCATTTTCTCGAAATCTAAAAGCGCAACCTAGATTCGAGCCAATGTTTTAAGTAGTTGAATTTCGTATTACTCCAACCTCGTTAAAGTGACAAACTGACACGTTTTCATTTTCGTCAAAAGCAACTTTATATTGAAGGAGTGCCTTTGATTTGACGGCCTGCACACGCGCAGTTTGGCGCGAGAGACCATTAAACCAGATGACGTGTTTCTACGCATGAGTTTAGCTAACCAACATCACCATGACATCGCCTACAAGCAGTGTTGGCCTAGCTTCATACTATACTGTCTTTGCTTTCTTCTTCTCCTCTGGTATTATGGCGGTCCGCAAACAAACGTTAAAGGCGCATGCCACCACCTACTGTACGGGTCGTGAATGAGAATAAACCCACCATATACCATGCAAAAAAACAAAAACATCCCCACTCCTTCCGCCATACTCCAAATCACATCCCTACACAGGCTCAGGGGCCTGTGAGGACGGAACATTAGTGGACAGGATTCCTTGTAATGCCTCTCCCTGAGTCCCCAAAAACTTTCAGCTGCAATCACAACAATTTTATTTAGTTATTTAACCTTTATTTAACCAGGTAGGCCAGTTGAAAACAAATTCTCATTTACAACTGCGACCTGGCCAAGATAAAGCAAAGCAGTGCGACAAAAACAACATAGAGTTACACATGGGATAAACAATCGTACAGAAAATAACACACTAGAAAAATCTGTATACAGTGTGTGCAAATGAAAGATGGAGGTAAGGCAATAAATAGGCCAATAGTGGCGAAGTAATTACAATTTAGAAATTTACACTGAAGTGATATATGTGCAGATGAGGATGTGTAAGTAGAAATACTGGTGTGCAAAAGAGCAGAAAAACAAAAACAAATATGGGGATGAGGTAGGTAGTTGGATGGGCTATTTACAGACGGGCTGTGTATCGTTAAGCTGTGTATCGTTAAGCTGCTCTGACAGCTGACGCTTAAAGTTAGTGAGGGAGATATAAGTCTCCAACTTTAGTGATTTTTGCAATTCGTTCCAGTCATTGGCAGAAGAGAACTGGAAGGAAAGGCGGCCAAAGGAGGTGTTGGCTTTGGGGATAACCAGTGAAATATACCTGCTGGAGCACGTGCTACGGGTGGGTGTTGCTATGGTGACCAGTGAGCTGAGATAAGGCGGAGCTTTACCTAGCAAAGACTTGTAGATGCCCTGGAGCCAGTGTGTTTGGTGACGTCGCTCTGGATAAGAGCGTCTGCTAAATGACTTAAATGTAAATGTAAATGTGACGAATATATAGCGGACCAGCCAACGAGATCATACAGGTCGCAGTGGTGGGTAGTATAAGGGGCTTGGGTGACAAAACGGATGGCACTGTGATATATTGCATCCAATTTGCTGAGTAGAGTGTTGGAGGCTATTTTATAAATGACATCGCCAAAGTCAAGGATCGGTAGGATAGTCAGTTTTACGAGGGTATGTTTGGCAGCATGAGTGAAGGAGGCTTTGTTGCGAAATAGGAAGCTGATTCTATATTTAACTTTGGATTGGAGACGATGCCTATTTTCTCAGATGTCCTCTTTGTTTGCGCTGTGCAGTTTATAACCAATGCAATAAACGATACAAAGTCCACCTCTTTAACATGCAACATGTCAAGATCCTGTTGGCGAGTAACATTTACTAGTTCCTCTAATCCAACTACCATGGTTTCTTCAACATTACTCCCTTCTTCCACTCTTCTCAACGCCTCCTAATAGGAGACACGCTGGACAGCCCTTACTCTTGTCACCTTGGTGTCCTTCATCCTAACAGGGCACTTCATGGTTTCGGGCACATGCTCGCCACCACAATTGCAGAATTTCACCTCAACTGGCATACGATACTCCTCGGGTCTACATACAATTGACTCATACAGTGGGGATTTTTTATCAAGTCAATCTTGGTGGGGCAAACTCCACAAAATTATTTTGGATGAATGTGTCACACCAGCCTTCGCTTTGGCTCCCCCTCCTGTCCAGCTCAGGTGTTTGATGTAGCCGGCCTTCTAGCTGCTGCCGAACCTGCTGCTGGCAAACGCCCTTCACTCATCAACCCCGGACTTGTCTCGTCATCATTACACTCACCTGGTTCCAATCCCTACTCTATCACTGTATATATACTCCGTCTGTCCTTTGTCTTTGTCGGTCATTGTAAATGTTGCTTGTTGTCCTGAGAGGAATCTCTCCTACTATTGCTTGAGTACTTTATTATTTAGCACTTTGGGTTTTGTCCTTTTAATATTATAGTGCTTTAATAAACTCAGTAGTTCTAAACCTGCGACTACTGCCTACGCCTTTCTACACTTGTGACAGCATGCCTGCAAAACAACTACACAACAATAAACAATACATTAATTGCACTATAGCTGCAACAAGCGGTGCCCACAAACTGTTAGGGCCTACATAAAGCTGTCCCAACAGCAGAGCTTTCTTTTCAGCACCATGGAGTGAATCCTTACCACCGCTACACCTGGCTATCAGTGGAGCCTTGTCTGGCAGCGAAATAGTTAATTCAGCCTCATTTACTGCCTTTAAAAAAAACACACACTACCGTTCAAAAGTTTGGGGTCACTTAAAAATCTCCTTGTTTTTGAAAGAAAATCTATTTTTTTGTCCATTAAAATAACATAAAATTGATCAGAAATACAGTGTAGACATTGTTAATGTTGTCAATTACAAAAAAAACGGCAGATTTTTTATGGAATATCTACATAGGCGTACAGAGGCCCATTATCAGCAACCATCACTCCTGTGTTCCAATGGCAAGTTGTGTTAGCTAATCCAAGTTTATCATTTTTAAAGGCTAATTGATCATTAGAAAACCCTTTTGCAATTATGTTAGCACAGCTGAAAACTGTTGTTCTGATTAAAGAAGCAATAAAGCTGGCCTTCTTTAGACTAGTTGAGTATCCGGAGCATCAGCATTTGTGGGTTCAATTACAGTCTAAAAATGGCCAGAAACAAAGACTTTCTTCTGAAACTCGTCAGTCTATTCTTGTTCTGAGAAATGAAGCCTATTCCATGCGAGAAATTGCCAAGAAACTGAAGATCTCGTACAACGCTGTGTAATAGTCACTTCACAGAACAGCGCAAACTGGCTCTAACCAGAATAGAAAGAGGAGTGGGTGGCCCCGGTGCACAACTGAGCAAGAGGACAAGTACATTAGTGTCTAGCTTGAGAAACAGACGTCTCACAAGTCCTCAGCTGGCAGCTTCATTAAATAGTACCTGCAAAACACCAGTCTCAACGTCAACAGTGAAGAGGCGACTCTGGGATGCTGGCCTTTGTGGGTCTGTGTAATCTGTGGGAAATATGTGTCTCTAATATGGTCACACATTTGGCAGGAGATTAGGAAGTGCAGCTCAGTTTCCATCTACTTTTGTGGGCAGTGTGCACATAGCCTGTCTTCTCTTGAGAGCCAGGTCTGCCTACGGTGGCCTCTCTCAATAGCAAGGCTATTCTCTCTCTCTTTCTCTCTCTCTCTCTCACTTTCACTTTCATGAATCCTCTCCTTATGTCATTGCCTTCTCTCCTACGGATCAGTGGCTGTTAACAAATGGATATTGTAGGCAAATTCAGTAGGAAAAAACTATCCTTTAGGTTCCTCATGGTGGAAATAGTGGAATCAGATTGACTAACATTGACTATTAACAGCCTTGTAATTTATTTCCTTCTTAATGCGTTTGAGCCAATTAGTTGTGTTGTGACAAGGTAGGGGTGGTATACAGAAGAAAGCACTATTTGGTAAAATACGAAGTCCAAATTATGGCAAGAACAGCTCAAATAAGCAAAGAGAAACGACCGTCCATCATTACTTTCAGTCAATCCGAAAAGTTCAAGAACTTTGAAAGTTTCTTCAAGTACAGTTCCAAAAACCATCAAGCGCTATGATGAAACTGGCTATCATGAGGACCACCACAGGAAAGGAAGACCCAGAGTTACCTCTGCTGCAGAGAATATACGTTCATTAGAGTTACCAGCCTCAGATTGCAGCCCAAATAAATGCTTCACAGAGTTCAAGTAACAGACACATCTCAACATCAACTGTTCAGAGGAGACTGTGTGAATCAGGCCTTCATGGTCGAATTGCTGCAAAGAAACCACTACTAAAGGACACCAATAAGAAAAAGAGACTTGCTTGGGCCAAGAAACACGAGCAATGGACATTAGACCGGTGGAAATCTGTCCTTTGGTCTGATGAGTCCAAATTTGAGCTTTTTGGTTCCAACCGCCGTGTCTTTGTGAGACGCAGAGTAGGTGAACGGATGATCTCCGCATGTGTGGTTCCCATCATGAAGCATGGAGGAGGAGGTGTGTTGATGTGGGGTTGCTTTGC